>NW_026941541.1:0-134228 GCF_032062105.1 Saccostrea cuccullata
GCCATGCCCTCATTCAAGGGGAGATAATTGGGAATTAATGAAAAATTGGTGGTATGCTTTAAAAATCTTCTCAAGAACCACTGTGCCAGGAAAGATGAAACTTATGGGGAAACATCCTCAGGTAGTGTAGATTCAAGTTTTTTCAAATCATGACCCCTGGGGGTAGGGCGGGGCCACAATGGCCGACCAAAGTGTTACATAGAAATATATAGGAAAATTCTTTATAATCTTCTTCTCAAGAATAGCTAAGCCATAATTGATCATATATATATGGAAGCATCCTCAGGTAGTGTAAATTCAAGTTTGTTCAAATCATGAACCTCTGGGGTAGGGGCAACAATGGCCGACCAAAGTGTTACATAGAAATATATAGGAAAATTCTTAAAAAAATCTTCTTCTCAAGAATAGCCTAGCCATGATTGATCATATTAACATGGAAGCATCCTCAGGTAGTATAGATTCAAGTTTGTGCAAATCATGACCCCTGGGGGTAGGGCGGGGCCACAAAGGCCGACCAAAGTTTTATATAGAAAAATATAGGAAAATTCTTTAAAAATCTTCTCAAATCATGACCCCCGGGGGTAGGGCGGGGCCAAAATGGCCGACCAAAGTTATACATAGAAATATATAGGAAAATTCTTAAAAATTCTTCTTCTCAAGAATAGCCAAGCCATGATTGATCAAATTTATAGGGAAGCATCCTCAGGTAGCTTAGATTCAAGTTTCTTCAAATCATGACCCTGGGGGGGGGGGGGGTAGGGCTCAGATGAGCGATGTGGCCCATGGGCCTCTTGTTGTCATTGGAGAGCAGACTGAAGATGGGTATGTGCAAAATTGAAAGCATTTCTTTGTTTCTCATAGTATTTTATAGCCATTCTATGTACATAAGAGGACATTTGTCATCTTGAGTATAAGGAGGCAAACCCATCATGATGTCAATAGGAAGGAAACATTATCGACCCATCATTTAAAGATTTGGGTTATAGTTTGTTCTTTTGTGCATTGTTGCACAATCACCCATCAACATAAGGCAAATGGTCGTCCAAATCAAATCATCACGATTCTTGTTGACAAATTCTGAGAGCATATCTTGCAAAGTTCTGTTAAACCTCTCTATCATACCATCGGATTGGGGACGATTGGGTCAGACCTGCCTACCGTTTTCATTGCAAGGGTGTAAATTCAGTAAATTTGTGGTGGAAATTCAAGGGAAAAGGGGTAATCAATTTTGTTTTCCTTTTGCTTTGTTTAATTATAATAGTTTTTCTTTCAAAACAACACAAATATTCTTTACAAAACAAAGCTGGCTTAGTAGCATAATATTATCTTTTTCAAATAATCAATTTGCTGTAAAATACCTGTAGCCTATATTAAACACAAATCAACCGCGCACCTTTTTGGTCAATAGTGAGTTATGTATTGTAGTGTAGTCTACTTATGTGCCAAGTTATATTTAAATCAACCAAAAACTGTAGGAGAAGTAGCATTTTGAATGTATTTCACAGACATTTTAAATTTTATTGAACACGGACACAGCTAACAAAATCAAACATCGATATACAGAATTATTTATCTTAGTGTAGTCTACTTGTGTGCCAAGTTATGTTGAAATCAGACCAAAACTGTAGGAGGAATAGCACTTGGAAAGTTTTTTTCCCAAAGTTTCTATTTTTAGTAACCACGATAACACCATTCACCAAAATCAAAAATCGATTGGTAGAATTACGTATATATAGTCTACTTATATGCCAAGTTATATTAAAATCAGACCAACATTGTAGGAGGAGTAGCCTTCTAAAGTACTAACGTCTAAAAACTACAACCTTTACTTTTTTATACCCCCCGCAAACGAAGTTTGGGGGGGGGGTATATTGGAATCACCATGTCCGTCTGTCTGTCTGTAGACGAGATTTTGACCGGACAATTACTCAGAAACTATTTGAAGGATTTGTCTGAAATTTTGTACTCATATTATTCACCATAGTTGTGCACCTGATATTTTCATATTGATTGGAATATTATTTTGAATTTTACAAGTGTTTTTTTCATTTTTATTTTGTGGTTTTGTCTGGACCGTTTCTCAGAAACTATTGCAAGGATTAATCTGAAAATTTGTACACTTATTATTCACCATATGAAGTTGTGCACCTGGAATTTTCAACTCTTTTTGTTCATTTTTCTGCATTTTACAGTTTTTTTTAAAATTTTAATTGACTTGTTCATTTTGGGCTCATGTATAAGGTTTGAGACATAGAATCTATATCTGTACAAAAACGTGAACTACAGCTTAAAACTACCCATAAAAATTTAAAAAAATAAACATCATCAAGTGTTAAAAACAGTTTTTACATTGCACAGAAGATAATGTAATTTCATTTGTCTCTTGGGAATAATGACTGGACATGCATCCAGTTAAAGATAAATTAACGAGTTTGGTGTTGGAAGTTGTTCAGGCGTATCTCTTATCAAGCGTGTGTGTGTTATCAAATCTCCAGGGAATAAGGCACAAGAATTAAAGATCTCTTTTCTCTTATTCTCTTAATTGTAATTTATTGTCTGTCTAATCACTTCATTACTGGATGACCAGCTCTTTTTTTTCAAAATGCATTTCAAATTGATATATCAAGATTAATTTGATTTTGTATAATGGTTTTTTTTTTAAACAATCAGTTTGCAGAGTGAAATAACACATTATTGCAATATATATGTAATAAAAAAAATTAAATGAAAAAATAAAAAACAAGAGGCCCATGGGCCTTATAGGTCACCTGAGCATTATGCAACAACTTTACAGCGATTTAATTTGATTAATGTTTTAAGCAAGATGCTATGGCATTCACAATTTTGAAAGAGGCACCATTTGATCATCATAACAATACACTTAGCAGTTGCTTAGTTTGTTTACTTAATACCCATAGACAGGGTGTGGGAACAAAAAATGCATTTCAAGTAATTAGTAATATTCAGCAATAATCAGTAATGCCCCTATCACACATGAACCCCTGACCCTTAGGCCTAGATCCACACATTGCACAATTTTTGAAAAGGCACCCTTGCTTTTCAAAAATATTTGATTAATACCAAGGAGCAGATCTCATCCAGTTTCAGTATATAAGAACACCCCCCCCCCTATGGTACCACCGAACCCTGGGGCCTTGAAATTCACAATTCTGGAAGATTAGGGTCCTTGCTCATCATAACTACATAGGTAGTTTATCTGCTTAATACCCAAGAGCAGAAAAGAAAATTTTCAGAGATTTAATGTATTTTCACTATATAATCATTAGAGCCCCACCCTATCACTAGAACCCCTGACCCTAGGGCTATAAAATCAAAATTTTGGAAGAGGTTTTCTTGCTCATCATAACTATGCACTTAGTTTAATTCCTAGGAGCAGAAAAGAATTTTTTTTCAAAGAATTCACGTATTTCCATTATATGATCAATAGAGCCCCACCCTAACACTAGAACCCCTGACCCTGGGGCCATTAATTTCACATTTTTGGTAGAGGCACTCTTGCACATCATATCTATGCACTTAGTTAGTTTATTTAACACTCAGGAGCAGAGAAGAAGATTTTCAAAGAATTCATGAATTTTCACTATATAATCTAAAGAGCCCCACCCTAACACTAGAACCCCTGACCCTGGGGCCAAAAAATTCACAATTTTGGTAGAGGCACTCTTACTCATCATAACTATGCACTTAGTTAGTTTATTTAATACCCAGAAGCAGAGAAGAAGATTTTCAAATAATAAATGCATTTTCACTATATAATCTATAGAGCCCCGCCCTAACACTAGAACCCCTGACCCTGGGGCAAAAAAATTCACAATTTTGGTAGAAGCACTCTAGCTCATCATAACTATGCACTCAGTTAGTTTATTTAATAACCAGGAGTAGATAAGAAGATTTTCAAAGAAATAATGCATTTTCACTATATACTTATTTAGCCCCACCCTAGCACTAGAACCCCTGACCCCGGGGTCATAAATTTCACAATTTTGGTAGAGGCACTCTTGCTCATCATAACTATGCACTTAGTTAGTTTATTTAATACTCAGGAGCAGAGAAGAAGATTTTCAAAGAATTCATGAATTTTCACTATATAATCTATAGAGCCCCGCCCTAACACTAGAACCCCTGACCCTGGGGCCATAAAATTCACAATTTTGGTAGAGGCACTCTTGCTCATCATAACTATGCACTTAGTTAGTTTATTTAATACCCAGGAGCAGAGAAGAAGATTTTCAAAGAAATAATGCATTTTCACTATATAATCTATAGAGCCCCGCCCTAACACTAGAACCCCTGACCCTGGGGCAAAAAAATTCACAATTTTGGTAGAAGCACTCTAGCTCATCATAACTATGCACTCAGTTAGTTTATTTAATACCCAGGAGTAGAGAAGAAGATTTTCAAAGAAATAATGCATTTTCACTATATACTTATTTAGCCCATCCCTAGCACTAGAACCCCTGACCCTGGGGTCATAAATTTCACAATTTTGGTAGAGGCACTCTTGCTCATCATAACTATGCACTTAGTTAGTTTATTTAATACTCAAGAGCAGAGAAGAAGATTTTCAAAGAATTCATGAATTTTCACTATATAATCTATAGAGCCCCGCCCTAACACTAGAACCCCTGACCCTGGGGCCATAAAATTCACAATTTTGGTAGAGGCACTCTTGCTCATCATAACTATGCTCTTAGTTAGTTTATTTAATACACAGGAGCAGAGAAGAAGATTTTCAAAGAAATAATGCATTTTTACTATATACTTATTTAGCCCCACCCTAGCACTAGAACCCCTGACCCCGGGGCCATAAATTTCACAATTTTGGTAGAGGACTCAATGCTGATTACAATCATGCAAACAGTTTAACTGCTTGATGTCCAGGAGTAAAGAAGAAGATTTTTAAAGATTGCATTAATTTTAGTGGTTTTTGCCCCACCCCCCAGGCCCCAGGGGGGCAGGGACCATGAAATTCACAATTTTTGTTCCCCTTCACCCATAGATGCTTTGTGCCAAATTTGGTTGAAATTGGTTCAGTGGTTGCAGAGAAGAAGCTGAAAATGTTCAAATGTTAACGGACGACGCACGACGACGGACGAAAACAGATGGCAATAGGTCACCTGAGTTTACTCAGGTGACCTAAAAATGTTACAATGGAATTACAATTAATTAGTATTGATGTTTCATTTGGTTGCACCTCCGTTTCATTCATTAAGAAACATGATGAGCAATTATATTTCGCTGCAAATTTTTGTAAGTAAATTGTGAACATCTCTAGATCCATAAAGTATTTTTGAATTGACACCTTCTCTGAAAAACCCAGCGGGGGGTATTTGTCCCTTTTGGACAGTTCTAGTTGTCCTTGTGAGTAGTGAGCTGCCTATTTACTTTGTCCAAAAATTCAAAATCGTCATATCTTCAAAGCGATACACATTATGGATCCACTTCAACGAATTGCTAGTTTAGGCTTGGTACTTCAAAAACGGCAGCAAGTTAGTGGGTATTTGTGCGCATGTCACGGATGTAGTTTGGTTTTGGCATTTTTTCGCCACGAGGATGTTCCTCGGACAAGGATGTAGAACTGGGAAAACTCTGTATGTGATGCTTCTCAAGACATTGTAAACAACACCGACAGCGATGTCACTGAAGATTAATGATGCCGTATACTCTTATTTTTTTAAAGATATTTACAATAAAATTTGATGTCCGTACTGCATGTTCATACGAAGCACAATGGCAACTTGCGGAGGAGCAGCGTCCTGTGTTTCCGCCAGAGAGAATGAGTTCTGAGTACAGGGGGGATGTCCACAATACCTGTGTACATGATTGATTGTATATTGTTTAACGTCCCTCTCGAGAATTTTTCACTCATATGGAGACGTCACCGTATGCCGGTGAAGGGCTTCAAATTTTGACCTTTACTCGGCACTCAGGGCCCTTGAGCAGTGAGGGATCTTTATCGTGCCAACGCCTGCTACTGACACGGGGCCTCGGTTTTTAAGGTCTCATCCGAAGGACCCGCAACTTTCACTTCAAAGTGCCGAGCGCATGGCGAAGGAACAGTTGCTACCCATTTTAACGACTAGGTCGGTCGCGGCCGAGATGCGAACTCACGACCTCCCGATCACGGAGCGAGCGCTCTACCGACTGAGCTACCGTGAACGGTCCCTGTGTACATGAGAATCATTACAAATGCTGAATACCAAACATGACATAGCACAGGAGATTCCTACCAAACGCTGCATACTAAATCTTTTACTCATCTGTGAGAATTTCCTGATACATGTAGATTTATCCGGTTTAAACGCAGAACAAACACTGTCCAAGACCTCTTCTTCGTCCTGTCTTTTTGAAATACCATTCCAATGACAAAACCTCTCTTATGAAGTTCCTCTTTTATTTGTTCTCTTGAGAGACGCATTTACCTGCCCAGGCAGGAGCATTGTAATTTTCATAAATATGACAGTTGTCGTCTTTCTATATTATTATTTACATGTAATTTTAAAAAAACTTTGTTAAGAGGCATAATCTTCTGTCCATGAAAAAACAGTCGTACTACTTAACATTTAAAATTGCCGTGATTATTTATCAGTTTTCCTGATCGAGTAACCGAATTACATAAAAAAGGAACTTCAGAACAGTAAAATATTTTAAGAGTTCCTTGAACATATTCAAAATTTTAAGCAATTTATCTACATATCTACACCAATTACATGTAAATGACTGATTAAATCGATACGATATTTTATGTCTGACTTATAGGGCATAGTGCTAATATTATTCTAGAGCTGTTGCCCTAAAGAAAAGACATATCTGAACATTTTTTATAAATAATACATTGTATTTTATCGCAACTACCAATTAACCCTTACATAGAAGTGTGAAAAATAATTAATTGTCCTTGTTCCGTCATGCGTAAAGTCCGGCGAGGGTCTAGGAGATACTTGATTATGCAAGGTGAAGCCCTAGTGTTTAAGTGCTCTAACTTTTATAATTAAAATACGATAAAATTGTTTGATTCTCTCACTTGTAAATTGTTACTGTGTTGCATGCATAAAAATTAAATCGTTACCGTGTCTGAGAAAATTTTACTGTGTCGGGAGCAACACAGTAAAACAGCTAATGGAGAACCCTGTCATGGTTTTCTTTTCCAAATTGATGTCCATACCAACAAGGAAATACGTATCATGTGCAAAAGAAACGAAAAAGTTGCAAATCAAGTTTTTTTTCCTAAGTATAATCTTTAGTGTGCTTATAGACTAAAATCGCAAGTATTGAGGGCTTGAATTCAAAGAAACGTCTCCTCTCTATTGAGCGACTTGTAAGTTGCTTATAGTAACAACTGTATCCGTCAATGGCATGTCATTTTCGGCAGTCTTCCCCCACAATTTACACACCACATCCTCTGTGTCCCAGGTCACTCCATCATCAAAGAGGATGGTGTACACTGTAAAATATGTAATAGAAAATCAAAGATGAAACAAGATGTGTTTGTGAAACACTATACCCCTGGTGGTAACAAAATTATTGATTTGGTCAGTCTGGTATTTTTTTTGTAAAAGTAGGTCAAACATGGTGGTACCCAAAGAAAGGTCTTGTTACAAGAATTACACCTGTGAAATATAAAAGCCCTACTTTTAAATGTTCAAAAGTTATGACCAAGGTTAATTTTTTTAAGAAGTGGGTCAAACTGTTATGTCAAGGTCAAATATATTTCTAACGTGAAAGATCTTGTCAAAATAAATATACATGTGAAGGATGAAAGCCCTAGCTTCAACTGTTTAAAAGTTATGGCCAAAGTAAACCAAAGTTAAACTGGTATTTTTTTGTAAAAGTAGGTCAATCTCCAAGGTCAAGGTCAAGAGGTCAAATTTGTTTCACAGAAATTATTGTTTGATATCATTTGAGAAATAAAAAAATATATACACATACTGTGATTCACATTATTATTGCATTGTGTTTTACCCCTTTAAACCAAATTTAGAAAAAGTAGAAGCCTTGCTTTTTATTCTGAGTTTATTTACCTTCCTTCAACAGCGCCTTCTTATTCAAAGTTGAAACTGTTTGGTAAATACTTATAACTCTAATGCCCTTCAAGATATCAGTTATTGCTTTGTTTATCTCCTTTGTTCCTTCAACGCAGATAAAAGTTTTCAGTAAACTTTACTTACTTCTCCCTGCTGTTCGTCCAATCTGGAGAGGGTATCCAGGAGAACTCTCTGAAAAAAGACCAAGAAAATCATATACTAAACTGCAAATAAAAAGGAAGAGTACTAGTTTTGCTTATTTATCTTTGATATCTTGAATGCATGGTGATTTTCATAAAAGTTTCAACAAATTGTTCTTCATAAATTTTTTTATTAATATCCCAGTTGATTATCTGCATTTCTTTAGCCAACTGGGTATAAGATGCAATGAAATTTTCAATGATCAGTGAAATATATACCTCATTTGACTCATCCGTCTTTGTGCCGTTTCTTCGGGGCGCTTAAAAAGAATAATGCATTTTTAATGAATTTTTAAACAAAAAAGAGTACATTTCAAATACTTCCAAGTTCTTCCATCATTTATTTTTATTTTATAACCTCATTTAATGGAACAAATTTTAATCATAAAACCTTTTATCAGTTTAGGTAATATGATAACGTTTTCTACTCAACTTATAAAAGCAATGCACCACAATTATTTGTATATTGTACGTAACAAAAAATCACATACGTTTCCGTGTTCTGTTTCTTCTTGCCACACTCTCTTCCCAATATTCCTGTAAAGAGTAAACGACTCAAGCATTAAAGGATAATTATTACTTTGTGTAGTAAAAAACAAATGAAAGAAATGATATTTTATCTTTCTTTAAGACTTAATTACATTACATAAACAAATAATTCAAATGATATTTTATCTTTCTTTAGGACTTAATTAAATTGCATAAAGAAATCGTATATTTGTTTAAACATTTATAGAAGTCTTGATTTCTTACCGTGAGTAAGTGAGGTGGTCGGTTACAGAAGAGATATGCTGTCACCTGACAAAGGTTCTTCCTCAGAATCAGTCTGCAACAAAATGTGAATATTCAGTTTCCTACTAAAGTTCATGTATGATTTATAAAATTAAAAAAAGAAATAATCAATTTCCTTCTTTTATACATATCTATCCTACAATTTTTTTTTACATTGTAGATATTTATTCTACTATTTGATAAAAGAAATGATTACAATCTATAGATTCTTTTAAAGTAGCTAATAATTGTAAACGGCAATAGTTCCAGTATTGTATTTTGAGGGAAAAAAAAATCAATTATGATTTAAGAAATTATTTTCAAAATCCATACCTCATTTGTCTGGACGGCCTCTTCTTCATCTTCCTATAGAGATGATAAATAAAAAAAGGAAAAACATCATTACAGAGTTTGGCATGTTAACATAATAAAGAAATCATGGCTATCAGCATATCCCCAAAAATACTTAGTCTATCTAAAGTTTTAGTTATTTAAACCCAATCTTTTATAATTTTTTGGCGTAAAGAATCAATCAAGCAATATGTTGATTATAATGGAAAATCAACTTACACTTCTTGGTGGGGTCACTGATGGAAGAGAAGCATCTTCATCATCACTTCCCTGAAAGGTCTGTTAAAATAAAAAAAAAAAAAAAAAAAAAAAATACAAATCATGTTCACAAAAAGCACACACATAGTTTTTTTTTTTTACAACTTTATATGTTGACATCTTGTTATTACGTATAAATCAAAGAATAGTGCACATAATTAACTCATTCCTCGATGTGATGTCATATTTGAATGACCTCTATCAGATTGCATAGACTGAACTGAAACTCTCACTCATTTATACAAGGATTCTGAGATTGTTACTAGCTGTACTTACATAAACATCCGTTGCAGGTGTCTCGGGTGTTCTCTGAAACATTTTTTTTTTAAAAATCATTAAATTTCACTCAAATTTATTAATAATATATCTACATACTAGTATATCTTACTTTTCAAAGCAATTTATTTCATATTCAAATATTTAGGTAGTATACCACTGATGTTTATTTACAAAATGAAAATGTAGAAACTATTGTTACAATCTTAATAAGTGGCTTCAAAAACCACCTACCAATTTGTCTCTAAGATCTGCCATCTCTCTTTGGAGGGTCACGATCCGGGCTTCAAGAAGGGCATTTCTTCTTTTCAAACTTCCAGAGTCCATCTTTAAAATTAGATAAAATATATTTATATTTTATTTATTAATCATAATAGACTTTTAAAATCAATCAATTAATCACAATAATTCAACATAAGAACTCCCTTTATCAATTAAACTACTTTTTGCAATTTCTTCAAAGATTGGAAAACATATTTATATTTTATTTATTAACCATGATATACATATAATTTGAAAAAAAATTCTTCATCAAAAATACCTCTGAGTCAGTTAATGCTGGTAACTGTCTTTTTTTTCCTCTGCTTGCTGCTACCTGTAAATAGAATTAAGAAAAGTCACATTCATACCGAGTCTTCTTTGTAATCATGATACATTTTTGTATTATTCTGGTAATTATATGATTAAATATATGCATGGACAGTATTAAGGCCCAAAAGTCCATTAAACAAATATACATTGAAATACACTTTCGTTGTATTTGCTCAATTCACAAAATTAGAAATTGCTTCACTCTTTCAAGGTATTTTAAAAAGTGAAAGCTCTTACGAAGCAACGATTTTGTATTGACAAAAAATATTCACTCACCTTTGCTTCCTTCAACTTCTCATTAAACTCCAGTTTGTTCAGCTCCCCACTCCTGAACGACTGTAGCAGGTGGAACACCATCTCCTCGTCTCGTAGACCTGGGAGTTGCACGAACAGCATACGGTTAACTTTATTGTTGCTGTGGTTCTTCAGCTTCCAGGAAGCATAAGCCTTGGTCACAGACTCGGCCCAAAGAAAACAGCGCTGGCTGAGACACGCAACTGCAATTGCCTCCTTCAGCAGACCTCCAAGATGACCCTTAGGATAGATTTAAAATGATATTAACAGATAATATCACCACAGAAGAATTCTTTAAAAATACCATTTATGAATTTACAAATTCAGTTTATTGATTCCATATTATTAAAGAAGAGTTATTGCTAGACTGATAGCTTATATTACACCTTTTATCACTAAGAAAAAAACACTTATGAATTTACCTATTCAGTTTATTGATTCCATTTCATTAAAGATGACTGATACCTAATATTACACTTTTTATCACCAAGAAAAAACATAAAAAATCTAACATGTCACATACTTCCTGAACATTCAAAGCAGACTCTGCCTGCCGTCTCCATTCTTTAGCTGCTGTGTTGAGAATTTCATCTTCTCTCAGCAACCCCTTCTCTGGATGGAGATTTCTAAGAAGCTGAATAAAGATATAAGAATTATTGACCAATTCTGCATTAACACAAAAAATATCCTGTTTGTGTATAATTATAAACTAAAGACTTCCAAGGAATACATGTGCACCTGCTTTTAGCTTTTATGAGTGTTAAGCTATTTATACGCTACAGTCAACTACATATACAACATGTACAATGTACATTATTTCATGCATAATGGTAATGGGAAATGATTACCAACTTTGCATTTTAATCGATAAAAAATAATTTGGAGTGTCGCAACCTCAAATCAGATGGTGTGGTCCGGAAAACCAATATTTTAAATTTACTTCGCCTTATATAAAAATTTTATCACCTAAAATAGAAAAAAATATTTTAAAAAATAAATCAATATAATAATGGTAAAATATAAAAGTGCCTGCACTTGTTAAATGTCTAGAACTTTGTTGATCTTGGTTTCAATGAAAGCAAATGCACAATGACCAGGGCTGTCTGAGCATCCATAACCATCAAGCACCAACCCTCTGTTGAAGTTCTGTGACTTTAAGTCGGTAATAATAGTACTATGTGTCTGATTCCAATGTAGCACAACTGTTGGTAAAACATACTGTTGTTGATGCCTAAAGATGAAGTTCATAAATACTGTATTCACAATATTTTTCAAGCTTGAAGGGATTGGGATTGCTCCATTCATATAGAGCAATCTTTTAACGTAATTATTATAGGTTATTATAGAAATTTTCTTAGTCCTCTTACACCTTTTTTGACAATATGCTAACCCCCCCCCCCCCTGAAAATGTTTCGTTCTCGGGGTTTCAAAGTATCCCCCCCCCCACCTTCCCCCAATTCTGTTAAAGTTGTCACAAGATTTTATGAATATTTCCACAATGACGATTACTAGTAGATCTTACCCTGCAGGACTACTACAGCTGGCTTCATTGACCAGGTGCCTGTTTCAACAACAGATTGATTGTATACTGATTTACGTCCCGCTCCAGAATATTTCACTGATATGGAGACGTCACCATTGCCGGTGACACTACTGAATTAAATATCCCCTTAGATTCCAAAAAATCCCCTGTTGTCCCCCTGTCAGTCCCTGACATTTTCCTGTCTCTCCCTGACTTTCTCCTATGATCCCCTGTCGTTGTCCCTGCTCTCCCTGTCCAGTCCCTGTCGTCCCCTGTCGTTGTCCCTGCCTTCCCTGTCTACTCCCTGTCGTCCCCTGACATTCTCTGATCTCCCTGTCCAGTCCCTGTCGTCCCCTGTCGTTGTCCCTGCCTTCCCTGTCTACTCCCTGTCGTCCCCTGACATTTATTTTGGCCAAGAAAAGGAGTTTTAAAAATATTTTTGTTGCATTTAAGAGTGAGAAATGATATAATATTGAAAACTTTAAGTTTTTAAATGCCTTAACAAAATCCCCTGTAATTTAGTTTCTATTACTTGTATCAATGTGATTTTTTTTTAGTTTGGTAGCATTTCGGGGGAGAAGGGCAGAGAATTGCATCATTATAAAGAAGAAATAGATTAGCAATTTATTTCATCTTGTGATGCTAGACGGCTTATACATTGTACTTTATGGACCTTTTATATATATTTATAACTTTTTCATTTTTTTTATTTGATTTACTTTGAAACATCTTTGAGCGTAATAACTGTCTTTGTAAAAGAACTAGATTTAAACATTTGAGAATACATTATCAAATTCATGCATGGGATGTTTTGTTTTACCAAAGAATTAAAAAATTAATTGAAAGGAATGATATATGAATGCATTAAATAAAAGTCTATTTAATAAATAAAAATTATTAAATAAACTAAAGATATATTTTATTCATATATTTTCTTATGTGAATAATTCTACAGCTCGACTGAATTAAGAATGAATGAATAAATAAATAAATAAATAAATAAATAAATAAATAAATAAATAAATAAATAAATAAATAAATAAATAAATAAATAAATAAATAAATAAATAAATAAATAAATAAATAAATAAATAAAAAAATAAATAAATAAATAAATAATGAGAATTATATAAATTTATTCATTTATTTTTTTTTAATTTATCACTCACTTATATCCCCGAAAATTTGATTTATTAGTTTTATTTTATTTATTTGCTGAAATATGCTACAAAGTATTTTATAAGCATATTTAAACGACTTTTTTTATTACTTTAAGTCCATGATGGATATCAAAATAATCGTCTCATTATGCACAATATTAATCCGTCAATTAGATTTTTGATACTTTGTTTTTATTAAAAAATCGGTTTTCAAAACCCTAACACATTTCTAAACAACATCAAAGCCATTGATGTTTACCACTAATTAACTCGGGGTACACAGTCATGACACCTATTATCTTTTTCACTGACCGTTAAACCTTGTTTATATTGTGGCAGGACGACCGTGTGTAGTTTGCAGCTATTTGAAATAACATTTTCTCTTTGTATGAGAACTTAATTTTTTTTTCAATCTAAACAAAATAAAAGTATCAAAGAAGCTATTGACGGGTAAAGATTGTGCATAATGAGACAATTATTTTGATATCCATCAAGAACGTAAAATAATTAAAAGCAGATTTAATATGCTTCAAAAATACTTTGACACATATTTTTCCGTCAATAGTTTTACATAAAATAACCCAAAAAAATCCCATTTCCGGGTATTTGATTATTTAGTTTGCTCGTATCGTCAATTTTAAAGATAAAAACATTTATAATGATTAAATACATGCAGTTAATAAGTTTATTTTTTTTTTATTTACTAACTATTTAAAATAATATTTTAAATAATTGTATTGATTTTACAAAATTGATTATTCCAAAATGCACCAATAACCCCTGCTGTCTCTCTCTTTTTTCTTTCGTTCTTTTTTATATTAATTTTTTTAACAAAGGGTACAAAGTCAAATCAGTACGAATAAACAGATTGCAACGAAATAAAATCATAGTAAATAGATAAAATAAAATAAATGAATAACAAAAAAAATTCTTAATAAAATATTAATCTATTTATTTTTGAAATTGAAAATACAACAAATTAATGAATCATTTATATCTGCAAGAAATTGTGTTTCTTTGGTTTTATTTTATATAAACACTTGCATCCGTAGATGTGCTACAAAGTATTTTATTAGCGTAGTAAAACGACTTTTTTTATTTTAAATACATGATGGATATCAAAATAATCGTCTCATTATGCGCAATATTAATCTGTCAATTTGATTTTTGATACTTTGTTTTGATTGAAAAATCGGTTTTCAAAACCCTAACACGGTTCTGAAACAACATCAAAGCCATTGATGTTTACGAGTAATTAACTCGGGGTACTCAGTCATGACACCTATTGTCTTTCTCACTGACCGCTATACATTGTTTATGTTGTGTTCAGAGTGACCGTGTACAGTTTGCAACTGTTTGAAATAACATTTTCTCTTTGTATGAGAACTTAATTTTTTTTTCAATCAAAACAAAATAAAAGTTTCAAAGAAGCTATTGACGGGTAAGGATTGTGCATAATGAGACGATTATTTTGATATCCATCATGGAAGTAAAATAATAAAAAGCAGATTTAATATGCTTCAAAAATACTTAGACACATATTTTTCCGTCAATCGTTTTACATAAAATAAGCCCAAAAAAATCCTTTATCGGGTATTTGTTATTTAATTTGTTTGTATCGTCAATTTTAAAAATAAAAAAGATTGTTTTTATAATAAATAAATATATGCAGTTAATAAGTTTATTTATTTACTTATTTATTTTGGTTTGTTTTTTTGTTTACTAACTATTTAAAATCAATTATTGTATTTATTTTAAAAACTTAATTATTCTAAAATGCACCAATACCCCCTGCTGTCTCTTTCTCTCTTCTTCTCTTTTCTTTCTTTATTTTTTACAAATGGTAAAAAGTCAAACCAGTATTTTACGAATAAAACAGATTGCAGCGAAATAAATTCATAGTAAATTTAAAAAAATAAAATACATGAATAATAAAAAAAAAAATTATTTATTAAATATCAATCTATTTCTTTATTTTTTAAATTGAAAACAGTACAAATTAATGAATCATTCAATCTGCAAGAAATTGTGTTTCTTTAGTTTTACTTTAAAGTTATCTAAACACTTGCATCCGTAAATGTGCTACAAAGTATTTTATTAGCGTATTAAAACGACTTTTTATTATTTTAAGTCCGTGATGGATATCAAAATAATCAGCTTATTATGCACAATATTAATCTGTCAATTTGATTTTTGATACATTGATTTGATTGAAAAAATCTGTTTTCAAAACCCTAACACTGTTCTGAAACAACGTCAAAGCCATTGATGTTTACCAGTAATTAACTCGGGGTTCACAATCATGACACCTATTATCTTTTTCACTGACCGCTATACCTTGTTTATATTGTGACAGGACGACCGTGTATAGTTTGCAGCTGTTTGAAATAACATTTTCTCTTTGTATGAGAACTGATTTTTTCAATCAAAACAAAATAAAAGTATCAAAGAAACTATTGACGGGTAAAGATTGTGCGTAATGAGACGATTATTTTGATATCCACCATGAACGTAAAATAATTAAAAGCAGATTTAATATGCTTCAAAAATACTTTGACACATATTTTTCCGTCAATAGTTTTACATAAAATAACCCAAAAAATCCCATTTTCGGGTATTTGATTATTTAGTTTGCTTGTATCGTCAATTTTAAAAATAAAAACATTGTTTTTATAAGGTCCTTTTTATAATGATTAAATCCATGCAGTTAATAAGTTTTTTTTTATTTACTTATCAATTATTGTATTGATTTAAAAAAAAAAATATTCCAATGTGCGCTAGTATCCCTGCTGTCTTTTTTCTTTTTCTTATCTTTACAAAAGGTAGAATGTCACTCCATTATTAAATGAATAAAACATGAATAAAATAAAACTCTAAAGAAATACAATTTCTTGCGGATATAAATGATTGACTAATTTGTTGTATTTTTCCATTTCAAATCTAAATAAATAAATTGTTTTTATTTTTATTTATTTCATAATTTTTGTTTAGATTTTATTTTATTTTATTTATTTACTATGTATTTATTTCGCTGTAATCTGTTTTATTCATTAAATACTGTTTTGACTTTGTACCATTTGTAAGAAACAAAGTCAGCAGGGGGTATTGGTGCATTTTGGAATGTTTTAGTGTTTAAAACAAAATCATTGATTCTTAATAATTAGAAAATTAAAAAAAAAAAAAAAAACTTATTAACTGCATGTATTTAATCATTATAAAAACAATGTTTTTATTTTTAAAATTGACGATACAAGCAAACTAAATAATCAAATACCCGAAAATGGGTTTGCTTCGCATATTCTATGTAAACTGACTTACGATAAATATGTATCAAAGTGTTTTTGAAGCATATTAAAACTGCTTTTAATTATTTTACGTTCATGATGGATATCAAAATAATCGTCTCATTATGCACAATCTTCACCCGTCAATAGCTTCTTTGATACTTTTATTTTGTTTTGATTGAAAAAAAAGTTCTCATACAAAGAGAAAATGTTAATTCAAACAGTCGCAAACTGTACACGGTCACTCTGACACAACATAAACAAGGTATAGCGGTCAGTGAGAAAGACAATAGGTGTCATGACTGAGTACCCCGAGTTAATTACTGGTAAACATCAATGGCTTTGATGTTGTTTCAGAACCGTGTTAGGGTTTTGAAAACCGATTTTTCAATCAAAACAAGTATCAAAAATCAAATTGACAGATTCATATTGCACACAATGAGACGATTATTTTGATATCCATCATGTATTTAAAATAATAAAAAGTCGTTTTACTACGCTAATAAAATACTTTGTAGCACATCTACGGATGCAAGTGTTTATATAAAATAAAACCAAAGAAACACAATTTCTTGCAGATATAAATGATTCATTAATTTGTTGTATTTTCAATTTTAAAAATAAATAGATTAATATTTTATTAACACTTTTTTTTATTATTCAATTATTTTATTTTATCTATTTACTATGAATTTATTTCGTTGCAATCTGTTTATTCGTTAAGTACTGGTTTGACTTTGTACCATTTGTTAAAAAAAATTAATATAAAAAAGAAAGAAAGAGAGAGAGACAGCAGGGGTTATTGGTGCATTTTGGAATAATCAATTTTGTAAAATCAATACAATTATTGATTTTAAATAGTTAGTAAATAAAAAAAAATAAACATTTTAACTGCATGTATTTAATCATTATAAAAACAATGTTTTTATCTTTAAAATTGACGATACAAGCAAACTTAATAATCAAAAACCCGAAAATGGGATTTTTTCGGCTTATTTTATGTTAAATTATTTACACAAAAATATGTGTCAAAGTATTTTTGAAGCATATTAAATCTGCTTTTAATTATTTTACGTTCATGATGGATATCAAAATAATCGTCTCATTATGCACAATCTTTTCCCGTCAATAGCTTCTTTGATACTTTTATTTTGTTTTGATTGAAAACAAAAAAAAGTTCTCATACAAAGAGAAAATGTTATTTCAAACAGCTGCAAACTACACACGGTCGTCCTGCCACAATATAAACAAGGTATAACGGTCAGTGAAAAAGATAATAGGTGTCATGACTGTGTATCCCGAGTTAATTACTGGTAAACATCAATGGCGTTGATGTTGTTTAGAAATGTGTTAGGGTTTTGAAAACCGATTTTTTAATAAAAACAAAGTATCAAAAATCTAATTGACGGATTAATATTGTGCATAATGAGACGATTATTTTGATATCCATCATGGACTTAAAGTAATAAAAAGTCGTTTAAATATGCTAATAAAATACTTTGTAGCATATTTCAGCAAATAAATAAAATAAAACTAATAAATCAAATTTTTCGGGGATATCAATGAGTGATAAATTAAAAAAATAAGAAATAAATGAATAAATTTTTATATTTCTCATTATTTATTTATTTATCTATTTATTCATTTATTTTTAATTCAGTCGAGTTGTAGATTTATTCACATAAGAAAATAAATGAATAAAATATATCTTTAGTTTATTTAATAATTTTTATTTATTAAATAGACTTTTATTTTATTAATGCATTCATATATCATTCCTTTCAATTAATTTTTTAATTCTTGGGTAAAACAAAATATCCAGTGCATGGATTTGATAATGTGTTCTCAAATGTTTAAATCTAGTTCTTTTACAAAGACAGTTATTACGCTCAAAGATGTTTCAAAGTAGATCAAATAAAAAAAGAAAAAGTTATAAATATATATAAAAGGTCCATAAAGTACAATGTATAAGCCGTCTAGCATCACAAGATGAAATAAATTGCTAATCTATTTCTTCTTTATAATGATGCAATTCTCTGCCCTTATCCACCAAAATGCTACCAAACTAAAAAAAAATCACATTGATACAAGTAATAGAAACTAAATTACAGGGGATTTTGTTAAGGTATTTAAAAATGTGTCAACTTTTTACTAAGTCTATATTTAAAAAAAAAACTTAAAGTTTTCAATACTATATCATTTTTCACTCTTAAATGCAACAAAAAAATTTTTAAACTCCTTATCTTGGCCAAAATAAATGTCAAGGGACGACAGGGAGTAGACAGGGGACGACAGGGACTGGACAGGGAGATCAGAGAATGTCAGGGGACGACAGGGAGTAGACAGGGAAGGCAGGGACAACGACAGGGGACGACAGGGATTGGACAGGAAGAGCAGGGACAACGACAGGGGATCATAGGAGAAAGTCAGGGAGAGACAGGAAAATGTCAGGGACTGACAGGGGGACAACAGGGGATTTTTGGGAATCTAAGGGGATATTTAATTCAGTAGTGTGAAGGGCTGCAAATTTCGGCCTGTGCTCGGCACTAAGGGGCTTTGAGCAGGGAGGGATTTTTATCGTGCAACACCTGCTGTGACACGGGGCCTCGGTTTATACGGTCTCATCCGAAGGACCACTCCATTTTGTCGCCTTTTACGACACGCAAGGGGGTACTGAGGACCTATTATAACCCGGATCCCCACGGGGTGTTTCGACATCAGGATCCACTGTGTGTGTACGTCTTTCTTCATTGATGCATAGCATTTGGATCGTATATAAAACAGGGGATGTTACAGCAGACATTTATCATAACTTAATGGATATACTTTTCCCTAAAAAAAATTGTGCCCTTGTATATTAATTATATAGTCTATGACATACCATTTTCTCTTGATCACACGTTCGATGACTGCTTGAAATTAAGTAGTTTTCAATGTCTGTATGAGAAATTGTTGGTATTGTAGATTATACCGCTGGTGCATCCGTTGGTCAGGTCCGAAATGGGGGTTGTATTTACAGGTACATGTTTAGAAGATGACTCGGCAACTCGAACCCTGGGAACCCCGTGTCTTGATTGATTATGTTCAATAATCCTTCGTGCCAGTCCGTATTAATTTTCCCAAATTTTAAGCTTAAATGATCGTAAATACGTTTTAAGATCTTCTTTCTTATAATTTAAAATATCTTCTTACGTCGTACTTGCAGACAAATTCATTTTTTCTACCGCGTGTTAACAAATTGCTTTTTTTCAATACCTGCTCTCAAGGAAAAATAACTGTTGCAAAAAACGGTGACTCTAATTAACGGGAAGAAAGAATATGTAATAAAAAATAACATCGCATCCACAAAGACACCGGAAGCGGAAGACAACAATTCTTTGAATATACTTGTCACTTCTAAAAATCTAGCTTATCTCCTCAGAAATACTCTTCTATATTACGCATCTTCAGAATACCGTTCATACAAAAAATATCTATCTATAGTTTTATTATGTACATAATGATTATTTCTGAAATTCAAAATAGTAATCAAAACATACGTTTCTACATTTTCATTGTAAGAATACATATAGAACATTTACCAGTGTTTGGTGAAGTAGTTTTAGATTTTATAACAAACAGGGTTGTGTCTCTTATCAATGATGGCCCAGTGCTCCTTGAGAAGAAGATTATGAAAGATTTTCCGTATATACTCCTATGTTAAACTTTGATCGGTGATTGTGGCTCCGCACTACCTCCGGGGGTCATGATTTTAATTTGAAGATTTTATTAGGTGTCAATTTACACCAAAAAACACTTCATACATATTCCCACACTTTACCAAAATAGCTTATTAATACCCTGACAGCTGACAAGGATATCAAAAAGGTTGTTACGCAGAGAAATAATTTTATACCAAAATAATTTAATTTCCTATTATGAATCATTCTGAGGAACATATAATATTTTGTATAACATAACTTGCCTACGTCACAATGAGTTTTAAAAAAACGTTTTACTGAGCTTGACGTTATTTTTAAAATAACGCTCAAATTGAAGCTTTTTTCCGGAGGAAATATTGTCTCATTGTCTACACTGAAATTAAATTATAAGGAATGAAGCTTATTTCAACTTATGTTATCCGATATAACAAAACTTGGGGCAGTTTACGCTTTTTAGACGGGGTCACGTGACCCCGTCTTTTAGTTTACTCTCAGAGGACTAAAAATAGAAATCGGAAGCCGTGGTGATAACACATGAATTAAATATACGCATACGAAAGAGTGCAGAAATTGTTTCGATCAAAACTTAAACATTTTGTTTCAAACTGAAGAAATTGATATGAACCTTTGTCTAACTCAACTAATAGAGTATTTTGATAATTTAAAACTGAAAATATTAACTGTAAATAACACTAGTATAGACAAAGTACTATCCTGCGTATTATTATGACTGTGTACGCATCATCCATTGTTTACTTCCGGAAAAATTATTAGTTCGTACCTGATGAAATTCGGAGCAGTTCAGAAAGGTTTCCAGACTGAGCAATTATTAAAATTTCTACTTCAAATCAAATTAAATGAAAAATGTGAATGTATATTATTAATAGTTTTGTTTTTAGTATGTTAATAAAAAAAATAAAGTTGTTATTAAAACTCGTAAAATAAAAAATCACATTTGTGAAATCTTGCATGAAGATTATTTTGACCCCGTCTTTCAGTACTGTCTCAGTACTTTGATTTATAAACCGCTTCGCGGTTTATAAAGCGTAAACTGCCCCAAGTTATGTTATATCGGATAACCTAAGTTGAAATAAGCTTCATTCCTTAAATATAAAGGAAACTGTCAGGAAGAAAGATTTCAGTACAAAACTAACTTTGAGTATAATCATTCAATTTCAACGAAAATGTTTCTTTGTCGAAGAATATAAAAATGTCATTTTTACAGAGATTTGTTAAAATCAAAATAAAGACACATTTTGATCAATTTGCACAAGTTCACACACCATTCATATTTCTAAAGAGAAATACTTTTCAACTCTTTCCAAATGTTTGAAAAAAAATTATTAAAGCCGCTTAACCCGAATCAGGCACATATTATCTTACACAATATAATTACTTCATTACATAGATTATGTATAAAAAGAAATTATAAGATTGATTTAATAGTTAATAACAACAATCCTTACATGGAAAACGCAGATCAAAAACCTTATTGACAAACAGTAATTCCTGACGGAAGTTAAAATCTGCTGTGAAGTCAATTTTGAAAAAAAATAAGTTTATCGGATATATCTAATAATGAAGAAAATTCAAACCCGAGTATTTTTTTCTCTATTATAAGAAGCCTTAGTCATAATACATCTTTTCAAAATTATGAAATTAATTGAATATAATCCATGGTAAGTTTTATATTAATATGCATAATATTTAAGGTAATTCCACCCTCCTATGATGTCATAGGTTTTTGCAAAAACTGTAATTAGTTTAAATTCACACCTTATAGAAAAATATATCTTTGAAGAATGCTTTACAATAGGTGTAATGATAAATATTGTTTAGTTAAAGAATTTAAAAAAAGGATATTTTCTATATTTTATCAATTATTCAATCTGTAAAAAATGTTTACAAGGGCAATAACTCCTTCTAGGGTCTCTTCATTCAGGAATTGGCTTATCTGTAAAATAGTTTACCTGATATTCACAATTCAAAAGTATCTTCTAAGTAGGAAGTATTTAGGAACACTCAGCATCAGAATTATGCATTTTAACCAGTTTTTACATATTATATACTATTTACAAAAAATGTACAATTTTTTTATGTTGACATACACTTCTGTTTATTTATGTTTCACATCGTAAATAATATGGTGACCTTTTTTGCAATAAATGGAAAGTTTAAAGTATATTGAATGAAAATAAATGCAGTTTTTGTATTTTGAACCTATAAAATTGTGAGGGTGGAAATTCCTTAAAGAATAAAAGTCAGATATTTTAAATGATTTTTTGAAACGAGCTAAAATATTGTCCGTGTACAATATAAACAATGATCAACATAGGATTATTTTTTGTGTGACCTAACAAAAATTATTTTTTTTTAACTTTTGAATTTTGATATCTTTTAAAGGAAAAGGACTTTGGGGATATAATTTGACAAAAGTTGAAGCAATTTATGGACAATTATTTTTCAAGAAGAAAATCGAATATATATTTTTAGCGATTAGAATCGGACCAAGCGGCTTTAAAACATGTCAGAATTATTTTTCTCGTACACATGTATTTGAATAATAAAAGCTTCTCATATTTGAATACAAGCTAAGGTGTGCCTCAGTGACCTCTCTTTAGTTTCCTTTTCAGCCATGTGTCCGACACGTTTTCACTAAATTGATTTCGCAACAGGTTGTTTCTATCAGTTACGTAATTATGATCCAAACGCAGAACACGGTCAAGTTTCTTCATTAACTTGTGCGAAAAGTCTTTTAATGTCTCTGAGTGATCCTGTTTACATTGATAGAATTTAGGCTCGGAAGTGGTAGCCCTTTCTCCGAATGCTTCTTTCAGGATGGTAAGTATTTTCTGCGGAGTATTCTTCTCTGTAGATGTCCTGTAACGTATTTCCTCCTTCGCCGGCCCTTCCTCTCCTGTAGTCGTTGGATGGGTCTTGAGTACTCGCTGGAACTCCTCAACGAACTCGTACACACTCGAGTACGCCCCATCCTGATTACATCATTTCATTAACACCGGAAAATCAAATTTTCGTCCATTGTGGGCTATCAAATACACACTAGGATATCTCTTTAGCCATTAGCAGAATTTATCAATGGAAGAATAAAGGTCTTCTGTATGAACCTGTTGACCACGGACAGTCATTGCCCCATTATTGTTGACAATTATCCCGGTTATCTGCTGTGCAGTGGAAGCAATTGGCACCTTTGGGTAGACATTAGCAGAAAACTTCGACATCGACCCCACGACTGATACTGCAATTTGTGTAATATGTGGATATTTCCCTCCATGCAATGAAATATACAAATGTTTGGTACTTGCTGAATACTGATTAACTAGTACCGGTATTTATCTTCTTGCTTCAATTTATAATTTATCCAACACAGCTATGTTAAGGACGTCCATATGTAAACAAAGGAAAATTAGCTGCATATAAACGGTATAATTTTATAACGAAATTACAAGGCTATGAAAAATTTATTTAATATGACTTATATTTGGTTGAAGTACGAAAGAGCCCTGGATCATTTTTTCACAAGTACATGTTCATCACGTGACATACCAAAAAAAGACAAATAACACCTTCTTTCTTTCAACACAAAAGTTCAAGGATATACGACATGTTTTGGGAAAAATAAAAAGTCTAGAATTCCTTACCCTGAAAAGTGCTGGGAGCAAGTATAGCATCCACGGGAAAACAGTCTATTTTCACGTCAAAAACACTCAACCCATACATTATCATGGTATTTACCATTAACCTGAAAGGAAAATAGCTCTTGTAGAACATGCACAAGTTGCTCCCAGCACTTTTCTTGTAAAGAAATACATACCCTTCACAAACCATAAGTCCATACAGTGCAGGGAAATAATTTTGTTACAGTATCAATGCTGGTTTTCATGCTTCCTTTGCTTGCTGATTTTGATGCTAGTTTGATCCTATCCTGATGCTTGTTTGAAACTAGGTCAATGGTAGTAATGCTACCGGAAATAGGATTATCCGGCCGGAGGTGAATAATTCAAAAAACAGCATCGCTATTTTAAGTAATAAGATATAATTTTTGTGTAATTTCTATTTGTATTTTGTATTAAAAAAAATTACTGTATCTGTTTTCACTTTCTACCGAAGAAATTAGCGATTTTAAAGGAATTCCGTTATGACAATTTCAATCGCATTTTTATGTCACGTGACCAACGTAGGCCCCTCTGAAATTCAAAACAGTTATGGCTGCATTGACCAAGAAGACCAGTATGAAGACGTGTAACGTGATTATCGCGGATCTGTTCGAGAAAGGCTACCCACCTTGTGACATTATACGTGTTTTACGGAAGGAACACGGGATACAGAAGAGTAGAATGACTATTTATCGTTTTCTGAAGCGCTATCGTGAGGAGGGTGTCGGTGCTTTCCACAGACGGAGAAAAACGACACGTGATGGACGATTGAAGATCCGATCAGCTCATAAGAAGTTTATAAGTTACCATGTGAAAGTTCAACCGGACATTTCTGCAAAGACTTTGTGCTTGAAATTATGGAAGCGGTGTGTGTCAGTGAAAACTGTTGTTTCTTTGAGGAAGTCGCTGGGATTCCGTGGGAAATACACCAGATACTGCCAGATCATCAGTGGTAAGAATCAGAGGATAAGAATTGCTTTATCTTTATTAACAAGGACTCATCAAAATACGCATTTCATAACAAATTGACTCCTAATTTTAAGAATTAAACACACATATATGCCCATAATGTCTTTGCCTTAACTACTTAAGATTTGTTTGTTTGCGAATTTGTACGAAGTTTTTCTGTTGTGTTTGCAACTATTATGTTTTGAATATACATCACATTTTTAAGAATGTTTCATATTCATTTAAATAGTATAGTCTTTAGCAGACTTGTCAACAATTGGTACAGTATCATGCAGTCAAATATTCTACTGGTCAATATTTTGTCAGACCAGATACATGCACCTTATTTAGGCACATTGAAGTGATATAAATAACCAAATGTGCCCTGAATTCTTTTAACAACCTTCAGAAAGTCCTCAATAAAAGACATAAATGGCATGTTTTACGACTTTGCTATACAGTAGCAAATTTAAATGGCTATCAACAGCCATTTTTTCTGTATTTCAACTTGTGTGCTACCTTTTTGTACCCATGCTTGACTTTTATTCAAGCAATCAAAAATATTTGTTTGGAATTGCTGCTCGTGTTGCACTACAACTCCAACAGCAATCAAATTTTGATGTTAGATCTGTTCATTTATTAACAGTCAATTAACTCTCATTGTCAAACTTTTTTTCAGTACTTCATTGTAAAAATCTTTTTAACAATACTTGAATCAGTTTTTTTCATGACATTTCTCTTTGAAATCTAGCCCTTTGTTAAGACAACCCTTACCAACTGTTGGAATCACATAATTTCTTACGAATACTTGGGATGTTTTGTGGAAAAGCGGGAGGGGTGCTTGGTATGTTCTAGAGCATGCACCATGAATCTATTTGGACATGTTTCAAAGACCTGGCATACTGACAGGCCATATTTTCCCTACTTGGGGTAGACATTTTTTTTAAGTAAAATCTGAACGATCATTTTTAATTTCAACATGAAAGACATTTATCAAGTTCAATCTATTACAATAGCTCTTTCCGGGTATCAGTCAACATGTATCATTCCATTTAAATTGTTATTCACCTTTTGGAGATGCATAAATGTTCTGCTATTCAACGTGTTGCTTGAATGTTTTCACATCAACTGATCAAACTGGTTTAAAACTTTTGCGACTTCCATTTTGTCAATTCGCTATAATGAATACTACGAAGAAAATGTTTTATTGACCAGTGTTGTTGAATTAAACCTGTCAGTGACGTTAAAACGTTATTTCGATAAATAATTAATATGTTAACTAATTGTAACAAATAAATACCTGGTAAGACGCTACATGTATAAGAGTAAAAAAAAATATTTTCAATATTTTGCCAATAAAATGTATATATTTCAACAAAGTGGGTGGCTATTCCAAACAAACTATAACTTGAATTTGGTTTGACTGATGTTTGCCTACAACTTATGGGTCCCTACAAAATTTTGACTAGCATGCTTTGCTTACACAACCGACGGATTTCAAAACATAGGTAATCAGAGATTACAGAGCTCACCTCAACGAATGTTGTCTTTAAGTAAGGCAAAGTCACACAATTAACCAACAAAAAGTGTACATTCCAACTTTCAGCTTTTTTGGCCCAGTGGTTCTAGAGAAGATGATTTTCATCAATACGTGTTTTTTATTTACAAATGGAATAAGAGAAATTTAAATGCAGCATAAAATAAGATTTGTTATACTCACTTAAGCAATACTTATTTCTCACAATTTATAGAAGTTAACGATTCAAGTCAATGATTAAGACTGCCTATATCAGCTATGCTATTGTAAATAATTACTATATACTTACCAATGGTTCAATGTGGACATTTGTCAGCAAACTATTCAATTTTCGGACTCAATTCCTTTCCTACAAAGAAATAAGATGTGTTTGTGAAACACTGATGCCCCCGAATGTCAACATAGCAAAGATTAAACTTTTCATAAATGCAAATTTATTTATTGGTACTAAAAGCAAGGTAATTTGAAAGTAAGCCAATAATAATTTTTTTTTCAATAAGTAAAAAAATCTTCAAGGTCAAAAGCTCAACGTAATGGGTGTCAAATGAAAGGTCTTGCCACATAAAATACTTATTTACTTATGTAGAGAAAGAAAAGCCGTTCAGAAATTATGGTCAAAGTTCTTGCTTTCAAATGAAAGCACTAGCCCCAGCGATTTAAAAATTATGGTCAAGGTTTCCTTTTTTAGGTAAGTCAATTTAGAAGGTCAGAAGGTCAAAGTTCTTGGTATCCAAAGAAAGATCTTCTCACAAGGATTACATATATAAAGTATGAAGGCCATATCACGGAGTTTTCTTTTCTCGAGTAAAACTGATATTATCTCCTGAAGTGTGAAAAAGATTTTTTTTTTCGAGCCCGGTTAACCAAATCCACTCTTTAACTCTGTCGCTGCTAAGACTGACAGGCTCCTCGAGATCAAAATTAATAATTATATACTAGTATCTTGCTCTCTAAATAAGATCTTCCTGTTCCCCCATATAGCTTACAGAGGATGAGAACCCACCATTCAGTCGACTAAAGAGTCACTGAAAAGACCCCTTCCCGTGATCATTCAGTTACCAATCAGCCATTTCTGAACTGTCAAAACCGTAGGATGTAGAAGCTTTCGGTAGACTTCGGTATTTTTATAAACTGTGATTCGACTATCGGATCATCATTTCTTTTTAAGGTCTTCAGCCCGTAATGCATTTAAATAAGCACATTTTCAAAAGTGATAATTTTATCTCAAAACAATTTTTAAAACAAATTAAAAAAATACTCCTTGTTACACTCCAATAGTTGTACAAAGGGGCATAACTTTTGTTAATTTGTTGAATTACAAATCATTATTTACCATTTACGAGTTGCGAGTTCATGTACAACAATACTGACTGTTATGAATGAAAATTAATTTTAACAATATACATACATTCAGAGTGGTCAGCACGGATGAATTGAGGGAGATTGAGCCTTTCCACGACGAGACCTCCACACAATTCGCTGTCAGGACAGAGTCTGTGGGTGGGAGGGCTAAATCCACGCTCTCCCCCCAGAGTTTACATGTGACACTGCTGGATCCCTCCAGCGATTCTATCAGCAGCTCCCGTCGTTTAGAGTTCGGGGATTCAATGATGTCGGAAGCCTGCAAATATTAATGAAAGACATAATTTAAAGTTATTCCAGTGTCATTTTCACTATGCAAAGTAGCTGCAGATCTGTAGTGTTATGGTTTTATGTATTTGTCTTTGACCATAAAGATCAAACGAAAATATATAAAACCATAACGCTACAGATCTGCAGCTATATACAAAGGTGAAACACAGAATATCGTTTGTAATTCAAATCTTACATTATATCACACATTTTTATGATGTGATTTTTTTATGATGCCTTTCATATGTGTGTTTGTTTATATGGAGGGGGGACCTTTCTCAATTATCTATAATGCAAATGCTTACAATTTCCTTATCAATTTTAAGTAACTGAAAGAAAAATGCTGTCATTTTTACTGCTCGAATGTTTTATCTGTTAGATCTGTATTTTGTAGTGAACTGACAAAAGTAAACTTTATGGTCTTTGAATTAAAAGCATAAGTTTGAATTCAATTCATTTACTTACTCTTTTCTGGATCCCTTTAACCGAGAGTGTTCTTTTAGTCTGACTACGGAGAATCTCGTCAACCTGTCAAGGATGTTTTGGTTCACTTCAAACTTGCCAAACTGGAAGACCTGAAATATAAGAATTTGCAGAATTTATATGTATGATATAAATTATTGATATGCTTTGTGTGTGTCGCTTTTTCTTAGCTTACCTGAGCTGAAAGTTTTAAGTGAGCTTTTCTGATCACCCATTGTCTGTGAACTTTTCAAGTTTTCAACTTTTTCTGAAGAACCGCAGGGCCAATTTTAACCAGACTTGGAACAATACATCGTTGGGTAAAGGGAAATTCAAATTATTTGAAATCAAGGGCTAAGTCCCCTTACAAGGGGAGATAATAAAAAAAATTCAAAAATAGGGTGGGGTCATTAAAAAAATCTTCTCAAGAAATACAGAGCCAGAAAAGCTGAAACGTGTTGAAGCATGCCGAGGTTACTGTTAATTCTAAATTGTTCAAATCATGACCCCCTCGGATGGGCCACATCAGGGTATCAAAGTTTTTCATAGAAATATCAAATATCATCTTCTCAAGAACCACTGGGCCAAAATACTGAAACTTATGTTTAAGCATCCTAGAGTATTGTAAATTCTAAATAAAAAGTAAATTATTGAAATCTTTAATCCTCCCCCTCCCTCTTCCCAAGTTTCTCAGATGAGTAATTTGGCCCATGGGCCTCTTTTTTGACACAGTACTTATAAGGTCATCTTGAGTGATTTCGTAAAATTGAAATAATTTTTTATTACAGTCACTTTTAGTGTTGGGGTTCATATATTAAAACCTGAATTTATGATAATTTTCAAAGCATTTGTAAAACTTGGTTTGGGAATCTGACAAAAATGATTTTACCGCGACGGGGACAGGTAGGTGATTAAATTCCCGCAGAGGGAACGCGGTTTACCTGTCTCACCTGTCCAAATACGGCCTTGTGATTATATCTCGACGGAGCGTGGGAAATACAGGATCCGCGTTGCAGGTACATTACTGTAAGCCCCTATAATTAAACATGTTTGAATCAACTCCCGATTTACACCAAAAACAGTGCCAACACAATAAAAAGATTTAACACAATGTGGTACAATAAAAGTTAAAAACAATCACTTCTCACAGGAAAATGCAACATTCAAAATAACGTTAAATAAATTCTTATATTTATTTTAAAGGTACCCTTAAAATGACACTTCACGTTCTGAAAAACATCCAGATGAGACGGTATGCCAACGGCACACAGTTGGGAACGACATACGTTGTGTTTTCAGTCAAGTCAAGTCAAGTCAAGTAATTTTTATTTATAGTCGGTACATATATACAATTTAACAAAATAACATGAGCTGTGGTGAGCTCTTTAGCCGACTTTAACATATATACAGAAAGATAACAATCTGTAAAAAATATATACAATGTTAGTAAAACAAAAGGTAATTTAAATCAAGCCATTTAAAATGACACTTTAAGGATAAAGAAAACAAAAATCATATGTACTAAAACAAAACTAGATTTAAAAAAAAAGAAGCAGCAGCATACGGATGGCTATCACAGTCCAAATAAGCACTGATTATGATGATTAAAATAATAATTGAAAGAAATAAATAATATGACTGTTAAAAGTAAGAAAATCCATAAAGCGCAGTACAGTACATAACACTTACAAACACTGGCAGAAATGAAAGTTGAATAACAAGGAAAGCAACATAGAAAGCATGCAACTATTTATATGCCTTGCACACATAAAAAAGAGTACACACATAAAGTTAAAAAAAACAAAACAAACAAAGTTCAAATGATTGCAAAAGAAACATTTAGAAAGGCTTCTCAGACAAAGGCAGTATGGACTGGTATTAACAAACACTACAATTACATTTTTGATATCCACACCAGGTAGATATGTAGTTCTTAAATAAATTAAATGATGTGGTATTTCGGATATCATTGGGAAGGGTATTCCATGTCCTTGCTGCCTCATATCTGAAAGAACCTTTTCCATACCTTGTAGTTTTCGGTCTGGGAATAACTGCGGCTTTAGAGTACCTAAAATTTTACGTGTTTTCTTTAATTGTGACCAGATCTTGAAGAAAGAAGGGGCTGCTTTTATTAATGATTTTAAATGTCTCTAATGCCAATAATCTCATTCTTCTGGTTTTTAGGGAGGGCAATTTAGATCTTTCCAATAGTTGTTCATATGTGCTTTCGTAATCATTATAAATAAAACGCAGCGCTCTTAACTAATTTTTTTCAATTTTTTGTGAATTTATCTCACTACAAAAATGCCAAGTCAGGGGGCAATAGCTAAAATTTGACATAATAAAACTATGGTATATAGTAAGCTTTCCTAATCTATTCAGATATTTCCCAATCCGTTTCAAAACATTTAGTTGCCTCGCTGCCTTCTTACATATCTCTGAAATATGAGTGTTAAAATTTATTTTAAAATCAATTGTAATTCCTAAAAGTTTAACTTCATCTTCACATTTGATGATAACATTTTCCAGGTCAAAAGAGATTTGTTGTTTTTGTGTTTTAGCCCCAATTGCAATAGCTTGAAATTTTTCGGGATTTGCTTTCATTATATTGTTTGAAAACCACTTAATCAGAGAGAGACTGTCTTCCTGCAGAGAATTAATGACATCCTGCAGAGTTTTATGAGACTTTGCTAAAGTATTATCGTCTGCATAATTATACAGAGTGCACTTCTTAACAAAATGGAACAGGTCATTAATTAAAATATTAAAGAAAACAGGTCCAAGAATGGATCCTTGAGGGACACCTTTCATAATATCAAGCATTTCACTTAAATGGGAGCCAATTTTAACACATTGTTTCCTATTTGATAGATAGCTCTTTAATAAATCTAATGCTGGACTGGACAGGTCATATGCTTTTAGCTTTAAGAGAAGTAGATCATGGGGAAGACAGTCAAAAGTCTTTGATAAATCCATTAAGATCGCAGCTAAATATTCAGACACTGCCAACAGAACAGTCAAGGCCTTGCTCATACTTGCGAAACACCACCAAAGCTGTCAAAGCTGGTCAGAATAATGTTGTTCTAAGGTTGTGACATTGTCTGATGACAATGTGAAGATTAACTAGCAATCATTTTTTTTTCAACTTCTATCAAATAAATCATATAAATCTACATATAAGTACTATACAATTTCAGTATTCAATTATAGTATAATAACAAAATTGTGATTTTAACTTTGATCTTATTTCCAAAAATTAATATTAATAATACAGCAAAGGCAATGACCCTCACTGAGTCAGTGTTCAAATGCTTACATAAGCGTAAAAAAGATTACTAGGCCATCTTTACACATTGAAAACTCGATGGATTTATCATCTTTTACCCGAACATGACAGGCCAAAAAGGGATGCTCACTCTTCCTTGGCATCTAATCCCACCTCTGATGTGTTTGACATCCGTGTAAATTTGCTTAGACAGTTGTTCCTATGGTGGCAGAGGATAGTTTCGAATAAAGTACCGGTCAAAAAATAGAAAAAATAGAGAAACCTGAGGTTTGAATGCATATTATAGGTAATTTTATAGCTAGAATATTTTATGGGTGCATTTGGAGGGACTTGGTGGCCTTGTATATTTTATTGAAATATGACACTTTAGTGTCACTACTACTGTATATGGGATATGGACTAGAAATACGAAACTATGCTCAAAACTCGCTCTACCGGTATTTCACCAGAAAAGCGGGGTGGGTTCACAGGATGAATTGTAGCTTGAAAACGAGGTGGTTGAGCCATTATCTCTTGCTGTTCATTGGTAAGTACAAATGTTATTCTGCAATTTGTGTGGTAGCTTAGGTCAGGCGCACGGGCCTGGAAGCAGATGCGGCTGCGGCGAAATAGTGAAAATAGGCTTGATTCACATGAAATTTTGAGATTGTCCCTGCGCCATCTTTAGGGCTCATTCTGTAAGTTGTACATGTTTTATTCCTAAAAGCTTCAAATTTCTCAAGGGACTACTTCATACTATTATTACATGTAGAGGGAATTTAAAATTTTTCAATGCACATTTTGAAAGCAGCTCAATATTAAGTAAACCGTCAGTCAAACGTTTTGATTGCAAAAAAACTATCCTCTGCCACCTTCAAGAATGCATCAATTTTTAGAAATGTGAATTTTAGTCTGATTTTCATACAAAAGGGTTTATTTATGTAAGTCAATTTAAAAAAATACTTTGTTTCTGTTATTTAAAATCTGTACAGATAGGTATATTCACTAAAAAGCAAGGGGGGGTTACTCTTTTCCAGCATACATTTTTAAAGACTTTGAACCATCAGCATAATAAATCATATAAGATTCAGGCATTTTTTGCCAGAGAATAAATTAATTGTTTGAATTTGATACTTTGGGTATTGTCGCATAATTAAAATCATGTCTTGCTTTAATTAATTAAATCTAATTAAAATTTAAGTGTATTAATTAGTGCGATATCACTGAAATTACATATATTTGCCATTTTTTTCAACCTAATTTACTAAATATAATTATTTTGAAAATAAAAATCAGTCAGCATACCTAAATGTCACTAAACCTAACCATATATAGTACAAAAAAACTTTTTTTGCTTTATTTTTCCAAATTTAACCTATTTTGTTATTGATATTTTCATGAAATATGCCCCCCCCCCCTTTTCAATTTTTAAATTTATCTATATTTAAATGTTACAGAATCTAAATTTTTCAATGGTTTGCTATAAAATGACTATTTTTCTTTAAATAATAACAAAACAAAGAGTTTATATTGCATATTTAATGAAGTAATATCAATAAAATGTGCATTTTCATGTAATTACTGAATTCTGCTAGGCTCATATAATCTGCCCACAATTGCCCAGGATGGACAGAATAATCACTTTTAGTATTCAGGAGAATGAAATGTATGTATTTGATTACTCATAACTGTTAAAAGTGAATATCAGACACTTAGAAAGAATTCAGCTAGGACAAACACATTTTTACAGTGCATTTTCATTACACTGAAGAAATGGCTGCAGGGGTAGGGTGTTGAACAGCCATTTCCTGGACCCTTTTTCTTTAGCATATGATGCAAGAGGGTTTTTTGCATATCATGATAAATATCTTGAAAGTTGAAAGGGGTTTTAACTTTGCAAAGAAGTTATATGTATATAAATCCAAGTGAAAATGAGATAAAATGGAATTTCATAGAACATGAAAAATAGGGGAGTATGTGATACATGTGAGTACATTTCACCAAAATGTGCCCTTTATATTTGACTTTTTACATATAAATGTATTTGAAATAGATTAAAATTACCATTTAACACTTTTTTGCTGGTATATTTATCATCTGGAGTTGTAAGAATTGCATTTGTTTTATGTGTAAGAAACAATATGGGGTTAAGGTGGTTGACCGAGAATTGGTGAGGTCTCTTATTTGGCCATAACTTTTTTATTTTTCAATGAATCAAGACATATTTGGTATATTTTTACTCAGAATTGCATGTTCTTTTTGAATTGAGCAAGGTTTATTACTTGCAAGACAAACTTTGAAAGTTAAAGGTGGCAGAGGATAGTTTCGAATAAAGTACCGGTCAAAAAATAGAAAAAATAGAGAAACCTGAGGTTTGAATGCATATTATAGGTAATTTTATAGCTAGAATATTTTATGGGTGCATTTGGAGGGACTTGGTGGCCTTGTATATTTTATTGAAATATGACACTTTAGTGTCACTACTACTGTATATGGGATATGGACTAGAAATACGAAACTATGCTCAAAACTCGCTCTACCGGTATTTCACCAGAAAAGCGGGGTGGGTTCACAGGATGAATTGTAGCTTGAAAACGAGGTGGTTGAGCCATTATCTCTTGCTGTTCATTGGTAAGTACAAATGTTATTCTGCAATTTGTGTGGTAGCTTAGGTCAGGCGCACGGGCCTGGAAGCAGATGCGGCTGCGGCGAAATAGTGAAAATAGGCTTGATTCACATGAAATTTTGAGATTGTCCCTGCGCCATCTTTAGGGCTCATTCTGTAAGTTGTACATGTTTTATTCCTAAAAGCTTCAAATTTCTCAAGGGACTACTTCATACTATTATTACATGTAGAGGGAATTTAAAATTTTTCAATGCACAATTTTAAAGCAGCTCAATATTAAGTAAACCGTCAGTCAAACGTTTTGATTGCAAAAAAAACTATCCTCTGCCACCTATGTGGTCAAGTTTAATAGACAGTTGAGCAGATGTAGTGAAATCTCGACAGGAGCCAATGTAGGAACAAATTAATCTTGATCGCTAGTAGAGCTTAATATCAAATCGTACAATGTAAATTCGTATGAAAATAATAATGGAATTATCGGAGCACCATTGTCATGAGTGGTTCTACGATATTCATGAATATCCTCCTATACTTTAATGTTTGTTATATTTAAATTTCATTTTCGAGTCCCTTTAGAATTATGGTTTTAACGGTACCTGGTGCTAACGGCACCTGGATTTTGCTAATAGGCACTTGGTCAAAATGGCACTTGGTCAAATCGGCACATGGTCAAAATGGAACTGTTGAAAAAAAAGAAATTATTTGTAATTATAATTTGATATTTATTTGTATGTGAGTTCAGACCGAAAGTGATTATCAAGCGACAAATATTATAAGTAATAGGATCAGGAATAACAGCCGTGCAGTTGAGATACTTGATACAAAGACAGACCAACTGAAAAATTCACTCTTTGTACGCACAGCTGTTGACTGGAACCACCTGGAAGAGAAAGCAGTCCGCGCCCCAAAGCTAGAAAGCTTTAAGTCGGCGATAGAACATCTTCGCGACTAAGCGCCCTCTATCCGTCACATCAAAGCCCAACGGGGTTACTGTGATGTAACAATACAGATACAGATACAGAGTTTATATAAGTATATAATATATTTTTTTTTCTTAGATAGAATGTTCTATCTTTAAAATGATATTGTCCTACGGACCCGGTTTAACGATAGAATTCGTTCCGTGTATTCGTAATGTAGCAGAAAGAAACACGGGCGATAACTCGCATTGTGCATTTACTATGAACAATCTAGAGAGTTCCGAATGTAAACATTGCCGGTAATTTGAATCGAGAGAAAAACGTTGAGAAAATTAATTGGATTTTCGTATTCATATGGATTATTTTTGGGGATAAAAGGCATAAGCAATCTCAATAATGTTTGTTTTGATTATTTTGGTAGTTATTCCCAGTGCAAATCATTTTATATTCTTCAAAATCGTTTCGGAGCAGATCCGCTCCGATTTGCTACATTATGAGTATATGGGCGTATTCTAACTGTGGCGAGGGCCTGTACCGAGACACATTTAGATTATTCTTACTATTTTTTTTCTGGGAGGATCCATTTTTTCCAAAAAAAAAAAAAAAATAAAACAAAAAAAAAAAACAACAACATTTAATCCATGTAGACACTCGAATAAGTTTTTTTTTTTTTTTAAATTGTGATAAATATGATTAAATGCATATATATACTTTTCTCCACAAATTCATACGTTTGAATACCAAATTTGACTTTTATTCAATTTATTTCGTGAAATATCCGTATATTCATCTTGTAGCGTTTTCGAGTGGTCTAAGTTCATTCCTTCTGGTGGAAAAATTCCAATGTCAATATGATAATTCTTGGGTATAAAATCGTAGGTTTACTTAATAACTAGTTACAAATGTTTATTAAAGAGGTAGAGCCATGTTGGGCCTTATTTGGCCCTACGAATTTCTGAAAATTCAAAACTGCTCAGTTTAGGTTGCAAATGCAGTATTTATCACTAGGACTGTTGGTGTTCACGTATCTATTAATTGTGACGTGTTTTACATTTAGTCAATGCATTATGACGTCATAAAATGCGTCATTTTTCTCAAATCCAGTAAATTCCTTTGAAAATGTCACCTAAAATTGAAGCGTTTTTTCAATAATTCATATAGAGCACAACCTCTGATCCAAAATATGCCAATACATAATGAAAGGATCATATCTGATGATCAAAAACCATGTTTTATTTTTTGGATCTTGGGCTGTGCTCAAATTTTAATTCTTTGCGGAAGGTAGTCAAATACGCATATTTTTTGCAAATTTTAAGAACATTGCAATTTCCCAAAGCCTGTTTTCATATATTTAGATTCTCAAAACGAAATTTCATTATAGAACATGAAAGCACCAAGTGTCTACTTTATTTTAATATATGAAAATAGAAAGAGGGTGATAGTTAATTAATTGGTATAAGTACAGGGCCATTTAATGCATAAGATGGCTCTAGCTCTTTTAAGTAGAATAAAATATGATCCAAAGAAATTAAAATAAAATAAATCCAAAATATTAATGAATGAAAGGCACTATAAATCACTCCTATATCTAACTCTATTGATACTTCTGTAATGTCACGAAGGTGACCGAGCAATAACAACTTTTTAATACTACTATGTATATATCCAATTGTAATTTTCCAATTGTAATGAAGATATCCTTGATTAAAAATCCTTGTAATGCTAAATCCAATAAAAAGTAAGTAAACAGTGCACTGATTTAATTACATATATACAAAAAGGAGGCACAATACAAACGAAAGATGTTACATTTATTCTATCAAATGTACTGTCTACATCTTAGCAAGGCACTCCCTCCTCTAAAAAATGTCACCTTATTATATACGAATGTTAGCTCCAACAGATGATTATCTAACACATTAGCTCCATCTTATTAATTAACTAACTCCAACTCTACATATATCTTTATCAAATCCTTTATAAAACTGTCATAACCTAGCTTGACCTTGACTCACTACACGGCTCCCTATTCTACGAACAATAGCTGCCATTGTTTCACTCATTAAAGACTCAATAATTATTCTTGACCACACTAGACACTGCTCTACTCTTAACTACCCACAGCTTGACTAGTCTGGGCAATGCATCCAAATGCCCGTAACTCTGGACATTTAATCATAAATCACTTCATTACTTTCGAGTCTAAAATTACTACTCATCATTCCTTCACCTCTTTTTAAGTAACTGTCTTCAGTTCACAACTACTATTATATGTACACTAAAACTACAACAGGTCCTATGAATACATTATGGAAACGTTACTTTAACAAAGTAAACTAACCTACTTCAACAAATCTATACACCTTAAAATCCATTGTAAAATCTCATAAACTTCAATGATTAGTTTAAATCATAATCTTCCCATGATCATCTCTTCATCACCTACTAAGTAACAAACCCTAACATTTCTCAATAGATGAACCACTAAACAAATATCAACACAGTGTAACATCAGTTATACAATTTGAAAAATATATAACTGTTCATTAAAATGTATTTAGCAGTCCATAGTATCACAAATTATACATGTAAGTTAAACTGTTCATAGAAAGTATAAATACAAAGCGAATAATTTATAAAGTCCAAAATAAGTCATTGAGTTTAAAGGCACGTCAACAATAAGTACGAATGAATTTTAAAAAATTCAGCGGACACGAAACGATTTCTCAAATGGTTCAAACGTTCTGACACTTCATTTATGATACTCGTCGCAATTTCGGAAAAGTCAGTTTCTTCCGGTATTAATCTTTTACTATAAGAAGGATAAAGGGATCATGATCAGTATTCAATCTTTAAGTCCATTAAACAATATACAAATTCGGAGCAGAGCAAACACGGACCTCCCAAACATCATAGGTGGGATCAGGTGCCATGGAGGAGTGAGCATTCCCTGCCGACCGGTCACACGTGCCGTGTGCTCGTTGTCATGATCAGGAAATAACGGAAAAAATCGGTCGTCAATTCAGTGAATAAATAATGGACTAACAATTGGTATGGAAAACGTCAGTCAGCATTTGACTCGGTGATAAATTGTATTTGCTGACAAGGTCATTTTATCTACCGTATAACTTACGAAATGATGATTTTTAACGAGACTGCGGATATTCTTGTTTCATCAACTTGCTCGTCAATAATTTACCTCGTTTAAGAAATCATAGGTAGAGCATTCTCTTGCATATCGAATCAACTGAGATAGATATACCCCGTATGCAGGCGATGAAGGTATATTGCTGCATAAGTAAGGGATGTTGACGATAAAAAAGTTATCACGTTTATCATATAGCTTAGTTTCTATATTACCATTATTGTCTTTTTAAAGTAAAACAACTTATTCCAGTCTCTCTTTCGATAGATTGATGTCCATCTGCATAAGTACGTTTTTAACGTTTAGTTTATACATATCAATTCCACTGTCTTGGTAAGGTTGTAGTCGTCATCTGGTCCTTCTGCTTCTTTTCCTGCTCAAGGTTATCTGAAGTTTCTGGGTCTTCAAGGTCAGACACATCTTCTTCCTCATAGTTAGGATTCACTTCATGGTTCTGGGGCTCGTCTTCCTCTGGAGTTTCTATTGTTTCCTCTAATGATGTTAATGATGTTAGTGCTCACATGAGAATAATAATTTGTAAAGATTCTCCAACGTTCACTTCTTCTTCCTATGAAATGTCGGGTAACATGTCGTTCTTGATGGTCACAAACACTGGCTCAGGCTCATCATAATAACTATGGTAATTTATCATGTGCTGTGTTAAAGCATATTTTCTTAAGAAGACTTTACCGCACGTCGTGACAGGGCACTGATGATCGTAATGTCCATTTCATTGACACTCTGTTAGGTGTGTACAAATTCCGCCTATGTCTAAATTCTCTGCAACAAAGTAAACAGTAGGTCTTAGAATAATCCATGATAAAACATGTAATAAGTTGAATGTTCTCCAAAAAAGTAAATTTCGATTTAAGTTGGTTTCTTTTCAATGTCATATATATATATATATATAGAGAGAGAGAGAGAGAGAGAGAGATACATTGCAAAGTAAGAACAAAGACCTTTCAGTGAACTTTAGGCCCTCAATGGGGCATATATTTCAGTCTCCATTGGGCCACCTTTCATTATTCATTAAGCCATCAACTTATTTCAGTGACCTTTCAATGGTCTTAGTTACCCTTTAGTCACTATTCAGCCATGTTTTAGTGGCCATTCATTCATCTTTCAGTGACCACTCAGTCATATTTAAATCAGAATTCAGCCAAGTTTCAGTGACTATTTAGCCTTCCTTAAGCCACCATTCATTATCATTTAGTCGACTTTTTGTCACCATTCAGCCACTTTTTATTGCCTATTCAGTCGTGACCAGTCTGCAAAACTTTACGTATATGAATAATGAACATTAAGAGACTTTTTCTTAAAATATTGACTACATACCGGTATAATGCACATTAATTTTTTTTTTACAGTTTTAAAAATGATAAGTAAAAGAGATCAATTGTGGGTATCTGATGATGAAAAGTCTTTTTTCAACATGCATTTTTAGCCGGGCTTATTGCTCGAAGAGCAATTGCCGGCTTATGGGATCCTGTTCAAGGCAGAATGTTGACCCCATAGTCGCCATTTTAAAGTTACGTGCAAAAATATAGTTCTTACTCTCAACCGCTTTTGAGATAATACAAACGCTAAATAAAGCAACAAAAATAAAACAAAGTTTTATCTATATAAAATAAACATTAGTAGTAATGACTTTGAAAACTTCAAAGACAAAGAACATAGTTCATTAGCGTATGGAATTTTGATAATCAGTGTTACCGTAGTTCTCTACACATACGAGGTAAAGCAGGACAAAGTCGGGCTGTGCTATTGAAAACCTCACTGTCAGTGTCTTATCATTTATATTGATAGTTTAAAAATATTTTTAAACATCAGAATATAAACGTGATCCAAAAAGGCCTAAGAAATCCATTCTACTCTGTAAATGAGCCCGGCTCTCTGTACTTCTGAGTACTTTGATTTGTACTTACTGTTTTGTTTGTCACGGTTGCCACACGCGGCTTCTCCACAATGTGGCGCTTTTCCTTGTCCTTCGCAATGACCCCAAGTCTGAGCTTCCTAAACAGGAGAATCTTCTCTTTGAAGGTCATTTTCCTGGAGCTCTCGTGAAATTCATTGTGCATAAATCCAAGATGGAGAATCTGGGCAGTTGATAAATTTCTATACACGGCAACAAGGGCACAATAATTCCTTCTTTGTAGGAATCGATGTAAAACTGTGTGAATCCCTCCCATTTTTTTTTTCAATTTCCGCTACATTTGGCTTTCGAAGGATTTTGGGGTTCTCTACTTCTGTTCTAACTACACCTACAAGTGTAGTGTAATGGCCATGTGACTTTTGGATCTGTGTATGTATTTTTTTCCTATGACCTTGCAAGGCTGTCATCTGATGAAGTAATAAGATTGGATAGATGAACTGGAATGCGGGAGCCTACGACAGATGTAATCAACACTTAATTAGCACACAACAAGGAGAAACCCTTGAGTATTGATATTTAACATTTGTAATACGTACCAAATAAATCTTTTTCAGGACATTCTTATCAACTGATTAAGTTCTGACACAGTCGACAGCTGTCTAAAAGAAGAAGCCGCGAAGATCAAAAACTACAATTTAATGGCGATCCAATAAAAGTAACTTACAGAGATTAAATTTTTTGGTGTCAGATTTGATTATAAACTGTCTTTCATTTCACATATAAAAATTATTAAAGAAAAATTGTACAAAAAAGCCCTAGGTGTTATTAAAGTTATTACAAATACTAAATGGGGACAGAAAATAATACTCTACTTAAATTTTATCGCTCTCTCGTCCGATCTAGATTAGACTATGGTTGTAGTGTATATGAATCAGCGAGTACCTCATACTTTAAAGCACTTGAAGCTATCCATCATCCTCCGGTTATGTTTAGTGGCTTTTCGAACCTCCCCAGTAGACAGTTTATATGTTGAGGCAAATGAACCACTTCTTGATTTAAGAAGAATTAAACTTACTTGCAGTATTTAGTAAAATTATACCATATCGCATCCGACTTTACACTCGCACAGAATAAAAAAAAAGAGGAAACAAGTAACCCATTTGTTATTTCCCCATTACCGCATCCGAGTTCACACTCAACCAAATTAAAAATGTTTGGTGAGACACAAAATTTGACTTCTTTGAAACAGGATATTTTGCCTGAAAACAGATTACATAAGCTAATCTGGTCAAAATACTTTAATTTTAAACAAATTCGATGCACACATTACAAGACTTACTCAGACAATTTGCAAACATCACACTAAACGTAAGTTGATTCTCTAACTTGTTTCAAATTCCAACACACAGTGTGATGGCAAGAAATTGCACATCCATCCCATTGAATCTGCAAGTAAAGCAAAATGTTTGCAGTATATCTTAATAACTACAGTAAAATATTTACAAAAATAATCTTAAACAATAAATCATTTAAAACAAAATACTGAGTAATCTGCTTGTAAGTGAAATACTGTTCATTCAAAGCTCTCAACTTATAGGACATTCAACCAATCAGAAAGTCCTGCTAATTCATTCTTGAACAAATGAATTTCTACTTTGCAAGTATGCATTCTGATTTTGACAATAGAAATATATTTTCCCCACTGAAATAAATAATTGACTATTTCCTTTAAATAATAAAAACGTTTACTTACCCACTTCAAACTTTTCACCTTGCTGTTTGGAGGTTCATACCGGAAACCACGTCTGCAGAAATTTCTAGTGTCCTCATCTTCCAAACATAAACCTCTTACATAATGAAAATTGTTCCTTTCTTTCAATCTTAATTACCATTTAAGTGTTAATTTACAATTAAGAAGGAAAGTTTATCATGCTACATTTGAATATGAGCATTCTAGGTTTGAACTTTCCTTCCACTTTCAACATATCCAAGAAATGGATGACAAGGACAATTAAATTTATAACTATAAGAAAATAATTCGTTAATCTTCTCAATTATTTAAGACAGAGATACATGTTTATATATTGCAACTCTAATGATCCCAGTCTTCCCATCAAATTGTGCAAATTGTAATCAATATATACATTGTGTGCACATACAGGTTAAAACCCAGCATACACGTTTCGAACAAATCCATAAAAAATCGTACATTGATGATTAAGTGTTTACACTGTATGAATATTTACTTTTGTTAACTGAACAATATAATGCACCTTGATTATTTATGATGCTCTTCAGAATGGCGTACCTCATTTCCTCCACATTGTCCTCCTGAGTTGCGAGATGTAAAGATGTATTTAGTAAAACTCTCTCTTCAAACTGAAGAATAAAACACATTTATTCAAGGCATAAATAATAAACAATTCACAATATATAATTTCCTATGACATTGATGCTGCAATGTGTATACCCAATTTTTTTTATTGACCTAAAAGCAAGTCTCTTACATTTTGCATAACATTTAATTAAGTTAACATTTCTTAATTGACTTCTTAATTGTCATTATCAATGTTACCAGTTGGGTTGCACTCCATGCACTCTAGCATCGCCATCTGGTTGCTAAAGTTCCGACCAGCATAAAATGGCACCACACTGTCCAGCTCCACGGGTAATGAAAGTTATTTTTTTGCAAGTTTCTCTTTAGTTTTTCCAACTCCGGAATTCTTAGGGAGACTCATTCTCTTTGTGTGGTATCATGTCTTTATGACTCCACATTCCTCATGAAGTCGAATTCACGAATTTTTATGCATTTGTACGGGATGTTACCGAGAAATGCATATTACTCCCAATGTGTAGACAATAATCAACGTCTTTGTCTTTCTTCACATCTTCCAGTTTCTTGTCTATAATTTCTATTGAATATTACAGGATGCGCCATCTAGACAGGGACATGGACTGACCTTCTTCCGATGGTTCGTCGTCGTGGAACAGGCGAAAATTAACAATGGTTTCCCTCTCCTTGGTTTTGTCCTCGTAAATTTTCACATTGCGCTCAGACAGTAAAAGTCTCAGTCATGTCCTGGTTTTATGCCTGACTCCACATTCCTCATGAAGTCAAATTTGCGAATGTTTATCCATCTGTACGGGATGTTACCGAGACATGCACATTACCCCCGAGGTGTAGGCGATAATCAATGTCGTTGTCTCTCTTCACATCCTCCAGTTTCTTGTCTATCATTTCTATAGAATCGCACCGGATGCGCCATGGACATGGACTGACTTATTCCTGTTTATTCGTCGTCGTTGGTGAACATCAACAATAGTTTCCTCCTCGATAGTTTTGTGTTCGAAAATTTTCACATTGTGCTCAGACCCCAAGTCGAAAGTAAAAGTCTCAGTCATGTCCATGGTTCTGCATTATCGGCCACTCGCCGAATTGTGAGATGATTTTCCTGCGTTGTAGGTGCGATTGTTACATAGTTCCTTGTTTACATGGAAAATAATCTTGTTTGGGCAGATATATATTTCAAAATAAAGGTAAACTGCATAACATGATTTTACCTGAGTATGATTATCTATTATTTAACTGGTAATACCCAATTAACAATTTAGTCTCCATTTAAAATTTTCTGTAACCCTGGAAAAGTTACCGCATCCTCTTTTCGCAGTTTCTATACAATTTTTAACACACTAGTTCTGAACAAAACGACAATTTCTCTTTATAATGTTTTAATGTTATGCATACATCTTACCCTCAGAATCATAAATGTAAGACTCAAAGTTTTGTTGAATTTTGTCCGAATTATGGGTTCTGTTGCTTCAGTTATCACCATACTTGGTTAACTTCAGAAGTGTCCTGAAGTTGTCCCTTGTCCGACTGATAGAGTGCTGCACTTTAAGCAAAGGACAGCTTCAATTTCTGAATGAAATGTTTTTGAGAGAGGAAATATTTTCTAAGTTGAGTATATATGTATGTATTGTGTGGTATCGATATACAACAGTTTCAGCTATGTCTATATAAAAATGACAATTTTTTCCGTAATATTGTGAGGACAAACATATTTTTCCAAGAATGAGTGCATTTTAGTACCTCATTAGGAACCTTTTCGGCTACCCATTCCGCAAATTCAAGAAACCGTGTTAGATGTACATGCTTTCAGTGTAATAGCATACAGAAAAAGTCATTCAAATGACGTTTATAGTCAAGGACTTTTGATAACTTAGTCCATGAGCCGTGCCATGAATTTTTCGGTATCGGTACCATCTTGGGTGAATAATTTTCATAGTTATTTATTGAAGAACATACATCTCTACCTTCAGAAAATGTATGATAGCATTCAATTGATTGTGGCTTTAATGGTGTATCAACCGTTTATATACACCAACCCAACTTGTTCGTTCTCTCAGCCGTGTCTTTGAAAGAAGAAGGTTGGTTTTTTAATATGCAATTTCTATCTTATTTTGAATGATGTTTTCTTGAAAATTCTTTTGAATGCAGACCAAGCCTTTACCCTTCTCAATTATCATTCAATATTGGCTCTGTAATGAGCCGTCTAAATTATATAGGAATATAATTCTACCCATGATCATAAAAGTGGAATATGCGACTTTGAAATTTTAATCAGCTGAAATAAATTAACTACACACATCAAAAACATATTGCACGGTCACTTACTTAAAGAATTTTTATCACGTATTAGCATTTTAAAATAACATTTCAGTAACAAATACACATGTATATATAAAATGATTTCATAGTTAATTTTTATCCCTATCCTAAAATGAAAATTGAAGAAAAATTCCCTTGATTTAACCTGTGTGTATATTCTTTACTTAACAAAGATATTGTGAATTTGTCAGGTCTCAAGTAGAGCCTTTACGTAAAATGTTTTATTTATTTAATCTCAAGCTAAACCATGGTGATAATGGACACTTGTATGTTCTTCTTCTTAGTTCAACGTGCAATTTGTTACAGATTTTTGACATCAAAATTAAGCAACATATGTGCACGGTTATTTGTTTCAATATATATGTGGTTTGTGGGCAGTGTGCAATGGCCTGACGCCCCTTACCTCTACTAGTCCGGGTAGAAGGAACCCGTACCCTCTTAAGGGAGACTCCTCTAGGAGAGCACTCTCTACATAAAGCTCTGAAGGGTCTCAAACCCCCGTTGATTGAAGTCTTGCCTACCTATTACGAATGTGAAGACTGTGCACCGGCGGACTCTGCGGAGGAAACCGTCATGGTTCAATGGAGAAGGCAGACACAGCAAGCACCGTGGGATGCTTGGAGCAAGACAAGGAACATATATCACGTCTAGGTAATCCACTGCATTTGTCTTCATTTCCAGACGTCCTGATATTTGTCTTGCCAATAGATCTAGATGGTTGCGGGCGAGAAAGTAAGGTTGGCGACGCGCAACCCTTCTTCACTTTAATCAAACTCATCACGCAAGTCATTATTCATCTTCCATCCCTTCTATCATCCACCCAAGGCCCTGTGGCGACAGGTGAGGAACTAAGATGACAGGTGCGGGTTCACTGGAAGTCGCTAGTCGCGGACCTGCACAGGCCATAGGATTGCTCTTCACCGACCGAAGCAGCGTTGGAGTTCGGCAGCCACCTGTGCGACTGAGCAACTCTCTTTAGGAACGCACTGCACCAACTATGGCAAAGAGGAGCCGATTAGAAAAGGTATCCCAAACATTGCCTGCTCCACCTTTCTCTAGCCAGTTTACCGCGGCTGGTGGGGACCCTACACATGCAATCGAAATAACAAAGAGAGCAAGAAGAAAACAAGGATCATCCCACTGAACCTTGGATCATGGAATGTTTGAACGCTTCTCGACAGAGACATTACCGACAGACCCCAGAGATGCACAGCACTGATTGCATGCAAACTCGCGAGATATAGCATTGACATTGCGGCTCTCAGTGAAACTAGGATGGAGGTGACAAGGAGAAACGAGAAGCTTGCATAGGATTTGCTATAAAGACGACGCTTGCTGGCACGCTAGTCGGCGTACCAAAAGGAGTGAACGACCGCCTGATGACGATGAAACCCCCTCACTCGAGGAAAGTTCGCCGCTATTGTCAGCGCATATGTTTCTACCCTCACTAACCTAGAGGAGGCTAAAACAAGTTCTATGATAACCTCTTTACATGACACTACTGGCTTTTAAACCCCTGTCCGTATGAAAATCCACTGACTTTCTCTGTATCCTCTGTATCCTACAGCATTTTCACAGTGATCTACGGTATATCTACAGTATGCTACGGTATGCTAGCTCTGTATACACAGTAAATCTCTGTATGCCACTGTATGTATCCCCAACTTGCCACAGTTACTTACAGTAGGCCCCGATACGCCTACAGTATGCCACTGTATGGCTACTGTTTCCTACAGACAACTACGGTAAACCCCAGTATATGCCCCAGTACGCCCCTGTATTGAAGCAAAAAGAAGGTCACACCCTCCCAGAGCACTGAACGGTTACCTAAGATGTGTGATTATCAATTGAGTACACAGAGTTACTTACATAGGAAATTTTTGAACGCTATTTTAAACACATAGTAGTTTTTTTTTTTTATTGTTAGGAAACTTATTGTGTTCTTTTATAACTCTGAAATAACTATGAAAAATTAATAAATCATTGCTTCAGAGAATATTTATCTATCAATTTTTAGATTAATTGTTTAATTATTCTTTGAATTGATTTATAAGTTAATTAATTTATTTATTTTCCGAACATCTATTTAATCTATAAAATACTTGGAGTGACTTTGTAACTTTTGTTAAAAAAAACACAGCCCGGGTAATTCTTTTTTTTTTTTTTTTTTTTTTAACTTTTAGTATTATATAATTCTTTATTCAATAACTTTAAGCCATACGGCTCATCAGTTTATATAAACAAATATACATAATGAACGAGAGGTGAGAGTCTGCGGGGGGTGGAACCCCTAGTGTCCATCTACCTGACTCCCCTACTGGTACACCAACAGATATACAATATATTTCAACTTCTCCATTATTATGTGAAAAATTATTATAGCATGATATAATACATGAATACATATGATTTATATTATTCGTTATTTCTGGTAACAGATACTAGTATACAATTATATATTTCAACTTCTCCATTATTACATGAAATATTATTATAGCATATAGTACATGTATACATATGAATTCATTGTTTCTTGTCACAGATATACAATATATGTTTCCAATTCTCAATTCTTAAATGAAAAATACTAATGTTATAGTATATAATACATGAATACATATGGATTATATTATTCATTATGTTCCCCAAATGAAGTTTGGGAACATATTGTTTTTTCTCTGTTTCTTATTATTATGTCGCCCCGAACGAAGTCGGGGACGACATATTGATATTGTACGCATGTTTTTTTTTTATCCAGGCTGTTTATCGGAGATGCATATGGCTGGTGCAATCTTCCTGAAACTTTCCTCAAAGGACGATAACTGGTTGTAGTTGTGCAGTGAGGTCGTTCAGTTCCAATATGTCTACAGTTGCCATGGAAACCTGTAAAAAGCGACGAATTTTGTCCGAGAGTGTTCTCTCTGGTCCCTTAAACGTTCGTCATGAAACTCTTTTTATTTTAATGATTAGTATCTGTAGTTGTGCGCTTTGCATTTTAAATTTTCAAATAATCGATTATTGCCATGGAAACCAGGGGAATGTTAAAATTCTTTAATTTCGATTTTATCCATAACAACTCAAGCAATCGTAATGAAACTTTCAATGTTAATTCCATGCAATGTGTCAAAGTGATTTCTTTTTTTTAAAATAATTGTAATGAGTCGCTCACAGTTGTCATAGAAACGAAACAGAAAAAAGGTTAAGATGTACACATGTGTTCTCCAAGGTCTAAGTCAAAGGGTCAAAGTTCTTCGTGTCCAATAAAAGTTCTTTTCACAAGGATTACATTTTTGAAATACGAAAGCCCTAGCCCTTACCGTTCAAACGTAAGGTACTGTGTTCAAGACGCCCTCCCTTTTTTGAAGCGCACTGCCAGGTAGAATACACAGACATAACATATACAATTTACAAGTAACCTTTTAAAAGTTTCATTCATAAAATTCAGTTCTCCTGATGTGATTTGATAGTTTGCCAACAGTCATTCTTCTTCTGTCTTGTCTCTAGATTTTTATAATTATTCAATTTTTTCTATATAAAAAAATAACGATTGTCAACTGCATTTATTAGCATTTCGCGTTATTTTGGTATATCTATTACTTGTATATTATTAACTCATTAAATAGTGCAAGAATAAATTAGAAAATTGGTACGTTATTTCCATAGTTTTTATTTATTTATAAATTTTTAAATACTCGGCTTATTTGCCGTTCTCTTTTAAAGAAAGCTTCAAATAATTGCTTTAAACAATGTGACTGCGAATAAATGAAAAAAAAAATGGGCCCATCTCTTAAATAATTTTGCTCGCCCTCTTCTGACTCAGGGTTCACTTATTGGGTCGGTATATATAGGTAGGTGAGAAGATCTTTTTCCAGAAAAGTCCGCACACATGTATACTTGTTGACAGGATATGATGAATAAAACTATATTTATCTGTACTGGAGTTATAAGTCGACAATTTTTAGTCAGTCGGTCGGGATAGGGGATCCACACAATTTTTTAATTAGGGCCCCGCAAGGATTTGCGGGTGCCCTATAGTAATCACTCTGTCTGTCTGTCCGTCTGTCACCTTTCTGTCCACAAATTTTCGGTTTTTTTCTAATAACTTTTTTTATGGTTGCCCAATCAAGTTTCAATTTGGTATGGTTGTTTAATAGGCAGAAATACATATTTTGATGCTAAGTTTGATTCTCTATGTCTTCTAGTTTGGAGCTGGGTTGGTGAGGTAGATTCCTTTATTATGCATAAGAATGAACAGGCAACTTTTTTTATGGTCGCCCAATTAAGATCAAATTTGGTACGGTAGTTCAGTAGGCAAAAATACATATTTTAATGCTAAGTTTGGTTCTCTGTGCTTCTTGGTTGGGAGCTGGGGTGGTGGGGTAGATTCCTTAACTTTATATAAGAATGCATTGGCAGAGAGAGATAACTGCTGAAGATGTTCCCATTCAGTAAACTGATTGCTACTAGGAGTCCTATGGGATTAATTAGCTTTCCTCCTGAAGAAAATCCAGAGCATTATCTTTATCTGTCACCTTGAGATTAATTACCACCTCTGTCTGCAAATGAAGTTTGTTTTGAAGTTAAATCAATTTGGAATGCTTTGAACACTCTGAAATGTGGATTTTAATATAAATTTTTATTATTTTTTTTGTTTGATAGTTATGATTTCATTGAATCCTAAAAAAAGAAAGAGATTAAAGAAGATTTTTTGATATACCTGGGTACTTTTTTCACTTTTTTCCTTTTTTTTAAAAAATATATTAATTCAAGAATGTTTTTAATTTCTAATGTAGTTGTATAAAAACCCCATTCTAATCATTAATACTGAAAAAGTTCTTATTGTAACTTTAGAAGAAAATGATGAGAGAGGTACAATTAATCCCTTGGGATTAATTATCTAGCCTGCTACAGAATATTTAGTAGGCTTTTCTTTATCTGTCACTTTAAGATTAATGAAAACTTTTGTCTGCAACTGCTGTTTGATTGAAGTTAAGGTCAAGCCTTCATGATATTTGCATTCATTGAAGGCTGGCATTCTATATAACACATGATTCATAATTGTTTAAATATAAATTCAATATTAAGTTGTTCTTTACTGCCTAATGTAAATACAAGAATATTATTTTCAGGTTTTTGAATATTCAGGAATTATGTTGAAATTTTAAGAATACAGTTGCTGTTGCTTTTTTGTACATTTATTAATCATTCTGTAAGCTGCACCCTTTTAATTCTACCCCATGGCGGTGCCCTTGAGGAGTGGTCAGTTTTCTAGTTGATCTAATAATGATAATTTGTACATGTACTTTAAAAAATGACTAATTATGATAAAAGTTTTTAGAAACAATAAATTAAAACGAAAATACCTAAAGTAAAAAAAAATCTTATAAAAGCATTCTTTAAACCAATTTTTGCAGGAGTCTCTGAATGACGTTATCCTAATACGACATTATAAGGTTGATGTCACGACGTTGTGGGTTAATTGAGCTGAACACAATGCATTGGTTATGCAACTGTTATCGGAAAACGGTTGGAGAAATTTGAAAAAAATTAAACTGTTTTCAAACTAGCAAGTTATTGTGATATTTTATTTTGAATTTAAATAAATTTGATAACAGGGCTGCCCTATTATACATACTGTACCCAGTTCATTATAATTTTTTATGCATTTTCAATCACAATATATATGTAAGGAATCCATTAGCATTATTATGTGGTTTTAATGATGATTAACTCTAATGTTTAAGGATAAAGTTTCATTTATTACCTCAAATGTTGTCATGTTGGTAGATCCATAGCAACGCTGGTTGTTGAAGTCATTAGATGGTTGTATACACTTTACAGTGTATACAGCTCCTACTTCAACTTTCTCTTCTGCCTCCTTACCCCAGAGGGTAAGGAGGACTGTTCTACATGTACCCCCATAGCCATTTGCACCTCAAGCTGTTGGGAACCATTGGATACAAGTGTTATTTCTCCAACCAAAATGTTGAAAAAATCTGTATCGTACACATTATTTAAAAGTGTGAGACATACACAGAGATAGAGAGAGAGATGAACTTACACTTTTTACTAGCATGGGAGCAAGGGACATCCTCATGCCATTTGGTAGTGAAGATGCCTCCATTAACGAATATGTCTTTAGGTTTATGTATATTTCAATGGCTCTTTGCTCCTCTTCGCTCAGAACAAAGAAGGTGTCCATAATCTATATGAGAAATGTGAAATAAGTTTTAAGAGTTGTCCTGAATCTATTGATAGTTTCGGAATAATTGCTATTTAGCGAATGAAAAAGGTCTTTTTAAATATTTATAATAAATATCTATATAATTTTTAAAACAAAATTGATGAGAAGGGCGTGCAGAATGCTCATTGTCATTAAATATGTATGAAGTCATTTGAGGAATGTTTTAGGTCACCTGAGTAAACTCAGGTGACCTATTGCTATCTGTTTTTGTCCGTCGTCGTCCGTCGTGCGTTAACATTTGAAAATTTTCAGCTTCTTCTTTGCAACCACTGAACCAATTTCAACCAAATTTGGCACAAAGAATCTATAGGTGAAGGGGAACAAAAATTGTGAATTTCATGATCCCTGCCCCCCTGGGGCCTGAGGGGTGGGGCCAAAACCACTAAAATTAATGCAATCTTTAAAAATCTTCTTCTTTACTCCTGGACATCAAGCAGTCAAACTGTTTGCATGATTGTAATCAGCAATGAGTCCTCTACAAAAATTGTAAAATTCATGGCCCTGGGGTCAGGGGTTCTAGTGCTAGGGCGGGGCTAAATAAGTAGATAGTGAAAATGCATTATTTCTTTGAAAATCTTCTCTGCTCCTGGGTATTAAATAAACCAACTAAGTACATAGTTATGATGACCAAGAGTGCCTCTACCAAAATTGTGAATTTTATGGCCCCAGGGTCAGGGGTTCTGGTGTTAGGGCGGGGCTCTATTGATTATATAGTGAAAATACATGAATTCTTTGAAAATCTTCTCCTCTGCTCCTGGGTATTAAATAAACTAAGTACATAGTTATGATGAGCAAGAGTGCCTCTACCAAAATTTTGAATTTTATGGCCCCAGGGTCAGGGGTTCTTGTTTTGGGGTGGGGCTCTAATGATTAACGTTATATATTGAAATGCATGAATTCTTTGAACATCCTGGTAAATATGCTAATGATCTAATTACATATTTAAGGCCAGGATTTATTTTATTTTCAGTTTTACAAACCCTCCGCTCAAGGTTTTGAATGTTCAGAAAAAAATACAACAATATTTTTCTTTCCGATGTCAAATTTGAGTCGGGATCGAGATTTCACATTTACGAACTCGCACTTCCGGATTTAAGATGAAACGGCGGGTAAATAAAACGAGATCTGAAAGATAGCTTGGTTTAGTGTAAAATTCATCGATACGAGTGCCATTCAAAAAGTTTCACCTGTTCAAAGGACAAATAAAATGCTGACGACTTTGTTGCACAATGACATGCTGGTGAGATAATTATGTATTCGTTTCAAAAGTATCTGTAAATTATTTTCCTTCTCCAGGTTTTAAACTGCCCGTGGTAGCTGTTGCATATTGCCAGCGGGCAGCAACATTGTTTAGGTCTCTGTTATAGCTTACAGTCTAAGCATCATTCTTCAGAAACGGGTTGCTTATATGCATCAGATGTAATGAATAAAACTTTGGGAGAAGTTCAGTCCACTTGAGGAAGAAATTGTTAAGGCAAGAATATACAAATATATACAGGCATGTAGTATTATTTGTATCAGCCAGAAAAATTATTTTACACTTGATTGAAAAAATGTTCACCCTACACCTGCAATACCCCCTGTCTGTTTTATGATAGGATTAAATTTTAGAACAATGTCTAAACATTCACTTAACACATATTTAAAAAAATGAAGATATATTGAAAGACTTTTAAAGAATTGATTTTTTAAAATATATTTTGACCAACATCACAAAATTTATATAACTGGCCCAAACTGGCAGATGATGAAATAAGCAATTAAATGTTTTACTTTCCCCTTTGTAAGCATTATATATGTCTATTGGTAAGGAGCCTATTATAATAGCATAAAAAAGAATGTACAAATGTTAATAATTGATTTATCCAAAAAAAATTTTGATTTCCTTCTCCTTTGGGACTTTTTTATTATCATGCTCATAACTAAACCTAAACAAAAAAAAATGCTGGCCTTATAATGAAGAAAGGGGCCTCTTTCAAAATAGATACTTTCAGGGACGCTGGGTCAGGGGTACCAGGGGGTACTTTGACTAAAAATAAATTAATGCTCTGAAATTTGCCCTTTGATAAGCAATGGTGCCTTCTTCAAAATTTGTGACTTTCATGGCTTTTGGATTAAAACACGAACCAAAAGCAATCGCTGGAAAGTTGTTACATGATACTCAGGTGACCTATAAGGCCCGTGGGCCTCTTGTTTAGTATTGTGTGAGTTATTGGTGTGTGAATCACACAGACGTGGTTAGGAGGCATATTTCATGAAGCGCGCTTCATGAAAAATATGCCTATGTGCAAGTCTGTGTGATTCACACACCAATAATTCACACTAAACTGATAAACATTCCTTATATTTACATTTTACCTGTTTGGAGGCAACTAAAATATACCCACTATTTGAATAAAAGGATATGGAAATAACGAACATTTTCGCTGTCCTATATACTCCTTATTCACGGATTGCGTCATCAAATTTCAAAACGAGGCTCGGTACGCAAACAAGATGGCGAGTTCCAGTACAAGTACGGGTACAGATATCATTGTTGTGTCCCATTGTGCAACAATGATTCCCGGTATGACAACAATAGAGAAATCTCTTTTCACAAGGAAAGAATGGATTATTAAAATCCGCAGGGATATAGGGCCACATTTCAGAGTAAGTACATACTGTATGACACGTCGTTGACAAGTGTTAACTTTATTTACTTACATCGGGTAGCTTTATTTAGCTATTTCAATGCAACTATTCAAAGTTTTTCTGTTTATTAAAAAGAGACAAAAAGTTGCTATTCAACGAATATTAATATTTATACTAGGGAGGGTTTTAAAAGCATTTTTTCATGAATTTGTTTGCAGATAAGTTGAAAGTTAAAAATGATCACTGCATCAAATTGTGATTTGCACATCCTGAGATATGATTTTTTCGTAGATATCGGACGTACCAGGGTGTGTTCAGCCCATTTTCTACAAACTGAAGTACGTCGGTTATTGAATGGTAAACGACTGCTAAGGCCAGGAAGTGTACCAAGTATATTCGCCTGGAATTCCCCAGTCAAGAGAATCAGGCCACTTAGGAGATCACTGAAAGTCATGTAAGTTGATATGGTTCTTAATTCTAGAGAATGAGTCAACATTTGTAAAAGTGTACAGATGGACACCGACTGATTGTAATAATATTGGAAGGTGTTGTAAAACTGTTAACATTTCTAGTGCGGAATATATTCATATGGTCTCACAGACACCTCTGTAAAGGCGTAATGTACAAAAACATGGTATTTCAAGGATAATTTCCAAATTAGTGCCTAGTTTTAAATGTATATAGTATATATCAACCAACTTTAAAGGACAAACATTAGTGCAAATGTACAATCATAATAAATTAAAATAAATAAACTATTATAATTTCTTGTTTTTATCATTGTCATATACACGGCCCGAGAGAGGTGAATGCACAAGCTGATGGCACAGAGTGAAAATGTATTTTAGAAACTTAAATTGAAACATTGATTACGATAAAATTTATAGATATGTATTGTAATTTACAAGCTAAGTGAAATAAGACCTTTCGTTTCGGTCTTTGTAAATTGATTTATGGCTCGTGCAAAGGTGGTATTAATAGAAAGAGCAGGCAGAGGATGATTGAATAGAAGTTTGTACCTCATTCCCTGAATTTTTTTAAAAACATAATTTGAAGGTTTTTACCCTTCCCTGCTAATTTGTTTGTGCTGCTACCGCTACCTTAGATTTGTAACTACATGTACATCACTGATATTGTTTTCATTTACTAAATTAGGTCACCAGCCAAGTCTGCAGAGGTCAGCATTGAGGAAGCACCTGAAGTATCAACCATTTCCGAGGACCAGACTCCACCTGTGTCAAGTGACCATGACTGCATAGTCCATACTGCAGTTCATGACCAATTGGAGGCAGCCCAAGAAAAAATTATGAACTTACAAGGAAAACTTGTGGCAGTGGAAAAGAGACTTTTTTTTGGAGCGATTCACTACAGATCCCCAGATGATTAACTTTTATACTGGTTTTAAAGATTATGAAACCTTAAAATGTTTATATAATGCTCTTCAGCCATCTGCAGCAACAATGATTAGATGGACACAAATGCAAAGACACTCTTCAAATACAGAGAAAATGAAGTTGAACGCTATTCGTAATGAAGCATTGCCACTCATAGATCAGTTCTTTATGTTCCTTTGTAGAGTGCGTCAGGGATTTTCAGAACAGGATTTGGCTGTTAGATTTAACATATCTCAGTCTTCAGTTAGTAGAATTTTAATAACTTGTTCTAATTATTTATATACTATGCTAGGTTATTTACCTATTTGGCAACCTCGTTGTGTGATTGACAGTAACATGCCTACTTGTTTTAAAGAGTCATATCCCCAAGTCCGAGTCATCTTGGATTGTACAGAAATTAAAGTTCAAACCCCTAGCTCAAAAGTGTTAAATTCTGAAACTTACTCCAATTACAAGAGTCATACAACATTTAAAAGCTTGATAGGGATAACTCCATGTGGTGCTGTGTCATTTGTTAGCTCACTGTATACAGGAAGCATCAGTGATAAAGCTATCACTGCATTATCGAGAATTTTGGACCTGTTAGAACCTAACGATCAAGTAATGGCTGACAAAGGATTTTTGATAGACAAACATCATGCGTCTTTGATAATACTCCCTTTTCTTGGTGAAAAGGGAAAATTTTCTGCTAGTGAGGTTGCACAAACACATGAGATAGCACAGCTCCGTATTCATGTAGAGCGAGCTATAAGGAAGATAAAAGAGTATCATATATTCGATGGGGTCATACCTCTTAATTTAGTTGCATCAATAAATCAGATATGGACAATTTGTGCAATACTGACAAATTTCAGGGGACCTTTATTCTAGTATAGTAGTTACACCATATTTTCAATTTCTTTGATTATTTTGAAATGTGAATACAACTCTGCATTTGATACTTTCACATTCAGCATTACTGTATTAGAATGGAGATAGTGGTCATCATCAAGTATTGTACTCAATGTAACTATTGATTGTATATATTAAACATTACAGCTTTTCAGTGCAAATTATATACAAGTACATCACTTTGTATAAAACCATTTCCTATGAACATGATGAATTCAAATGAAATAAATGATAAATTTAAATATTATTATGCATGTTTTTTATTCAACCAGGATTAGACATGTATGTTAAATTGAAATGATATTAGTTTAATATGAATGGAATAATATTTGTAACAATTCTGCAAAGAGATCAAAGCAGTATCTATTGAAACATATATATATATATATATATATGTAGTCTTAGAAGAAAAAGTTGAATTATTATAAAAAACAATACATGGCAGTTTCTATAGCTTTGCCAAACAAAACTGTGGTACATGTACATGTATGCATTTACATTGTATGTGTTACACACAAAAGCATTGGTAATTTCTTACTGTTATGTTCAATAAATTCTGAATAATATTCAGTATCAGTAATGTCAAGTTAACACATATTACTTCATTTTAAGAATTTCAGACAAGAAATAATCAAAATAAAATTTGTTTAGAGACAACCTGATTTCTTCCCACATTATAGTGAAAATGCATGATTTCTTTGAAAATCTTCTTCTCTGCTCCTAGGTATTAAATAAACTGACCAAGCACATATTGATGATGAGCAAGAGTGCCTCTTCTTAAATTGTGAATTTTATGACCCCAGGGTCAGGGGTTCTGGTGTTAGGGCGGGGCTCAATTGGTTATATAGTGAAAATGCATTAATTCTTTGAAAATCTTCTTCTCTACTTCTGGGTATTAAATAAAGTAACTAAGCACATAGTGATGATGAGCAAGAGTGCCTCTTCTTTAATTGTGAATTTTATGATCCCAGGGTCAGGGGTTCTGGTGTTAGGGCGGGGCTCTATTGGTTATATAGTGAAAATGCATCAATTCTTTGAAAATCTTCTACTCTACTTCTGGGTATTAAATAAAGTAACTAAGCACATACATGTAGTGATGATGAGCAAGAGTGCCTCTTCCTAAATTGTGAATTTTATGACCCCAGGGTCAGGGGTTCTGGTGTTAGGGCGGGCTCTATTGGTTATATAGTGAAAATGCATTTATTCTTAGAAAATCTTCTTCTCTGCTCCTGGGTATCAAATAAACTAACCAAGCACATAGTTATGATGAGCAAGAGTACCTCTTTCACAATTGTGAATTTTGTGATACCAGGGTCTGGGGTTCTGGTGTTAGGGCGGGTCTCTATTGGTTATATAGTGAAAATGCATTAATTCTTTGAAAATCTTCTACTCTACTTCTGGGTATTAAATAAAGTAACTTAGCACATAGTTATGATGAACAAGAGTGCCTCTTTCAAAATTGTGAATTTTATGACCCAGGGTCAGGGGTTCTGGTGTTAGGGCAGGGTTCTAATATAGATTATTTAGTGAAAATGCATTTATTCTTTTAAATACTTTCCTTTGCTCCTGTGTTTAATGCCAATGATCTAAATATATATATTTATGATGAAGAAAGGTGCATCTAGCAAAATGGTTATTTTTTGTGCCCCGGCCCCTTCCCTGGGTAGGGGTGAAGGGGGGGGGGGGGGGTGTACAAAGTCTGAAAATGAATTAATGCTTTGAAATTTGCTCTTTGGTGTGTTAATCAACCATTTTATGATAAAATTTGCAAAAGTTTGAAATATGTGGCCCCAGGATCAGTTGTTCCTTCGGGATGAGGTGTACAACTGGTTATAAAGTGGAAGTGCATTTTCTCTTAATGTTACTCTGATCTACCTCTGGATATTAAGTAAATAGAGTAAGCATGCTAAGTCAAATTTATTATAAGGAATGGTACCTCTTTCAAAATTGTGAATTGCGAATTCTGTTTTAAAACATGAACTAAATTTAATTGTTTGAAAGTTGTTGCACAATACTCAGGTGACATATAAGGCCCGTGGGCCTCTTGTTGAATGAAATGCTGACTGACGTTTTTCATACCAATTGTTAGTCCATTATTTATACACTGAATTGACCACGGATTTTTTCCGTTATTTCCTGATTATGACAACGAGCACACGGCGGGTGTGACCGGTCGGGAGGGGATGCTCACTCCTCCATGGCACCTGATCCCACCTCTGTGTCAGAGGTCCGTGTTTGCTCTGCTCTTATTTTGTATATTTGTTTAATGGAGGTTGAGATTGAATACTGTTCGTTATTTCTATATCCTTCTCTATTCCGCATTTTAATGTACTCATCCAAAGCAATGTTGTTGTTCTTGCCTCCTTGGATATTTACAAAGCGGTTCACTATAAATCGTTCCTCTTGGTCAGCATTTAGAAATCCTGAAGACAGAGTTGTGGTATGAATAGAGAAAATGGAATATTTTATTTTATTTGTTTTGTGGTAAATTGGAAGCTCATACTTTGCAGATCTTACACATCTTCCCCCATCCCCCATATCTACAGCACTGTCAAAGTTACGGTGAAGCATAATGAGTTTAAAAAGCATCAACACATAATCGTATAATTCATCACTGCTGCATTTGCTCTTTTTCTTTGTTTGACTTAAAGAAACATCATATGATCCTGACTCGTGAGCTTTCAAAGAACTCACTCTTTTATAATCTTTTTCACAATGATGACATTTAAAACGACCATTTTCCAATGTAGAAGTCCAGTAGTTTTCTTCATGCTGAGGATTTTCAAGAACACTCCTAATTTCCTCACAAATATCTTGGCCATCTTCAAAGAACCATTTTTCCACCAGCTCCCTACACACATCATTTAACCACTGAAATCAGCATCGGCTTCACCATCATACTGTAGTTTCATCAATTTTCGTGGATTTTATTAAACAGGCGTTTTTGTGGATACGTAATTTCGTGGACAAAAGCATTGCTTATGCAAATGAATGGCATAATTCTTACATTGTAATTCAATGAACATTTGAATTCATGGATCTGTTCAACAACGAAATCCACGAAAATTGGTGCTCAACGAATATTGACGAGACCACAGTACTTAGAAATGAATGGCGAATCGATTTCCAATGAAAAAGACATGGCCAATGGTTTTAACGACTTCTTTTGTGGCATTGGAGATAAATTTCTGCGAAATATGCTAATTCCCTACCAGAAATTGAACAGTTAATGCCTAAGGGGGTCTTTTTGTATTCCAAACATTTCCATTTATTTTGCATTAAAAGCAATGTCAAATTCTAAGGCTAATGGAATGGATGCTATTTCGAAAAAATTGCCAAAAATTAGCTCGGATGATATTGCCCACACTTTAACTTTTATGATGAAAAAGTCCAAGAAATGGTCACGTTCCATCTAAATGGAAGAAAGCTAATTACTCAGTTTTACCAATTTTTAGCAAATCATAGAAAGGCACGTTTTTTATACACTTTATGAGTGAATTTTGTTTGATTCGTGCTAAATTATCCAAATTAGAAGTGAAAGTTACTAAGATGCAAGATAAAGTGAGAGGAGGAGGAGGAAGCACTTACCAGAAAAAGGACAAGGGGAATTGGGAAAAAAAAATAAAACTAGACAGACGGATCCATGCTTCATCTGCAAAGAATTAGGGCATTGGGCCCCAGATTGCCCCAAAAATGATGTGTGTTACAAGTGCAGGAAATTTGGTCATTCGGCTAATCATTGTACAGAGGATGAGGAGGATCAAAAATTTGTCAAAGAAATACAAAAACTAGAGAAAAACCTCAAGAACCTTAAGATTTCAGGGACCCACCAGACCAAACCTTTAGTGAAAGAAGGAGACACACAAGAGGCCCCTGGGCCTTATAGGTCACCTGAGCATTCTGCAACAACTTTCCAGTTATTGAATTTGATTCATGTTTTAAGCCAGATGCTATATGGCATTCACAATTTTAAAAGAGGCACCATTGATCATCATAACAATACACAAAAGTAGCTTAGCTTGGTTTATTGATTTAAATATGCCCAATAATAAGTTCATACGATCTTCATGAACATTTCATGAATAAAATTCATGAAAAATTCATTTCATGAATAAAATTCATGAAAAATTCAAGGAAATCCATGAATTATTCATGATCACCTCGCAGGGGTACTGAATACCCATACCCAAGGTAGGGGAACAAAAATGCATTCCAACTAATCAGTAATATTCAGCAATAATCAGTAGTGCCCCTAACACTGTGAAATAAACCCCTGACCCTAGGTCCACACGTTGCACAAATTTTAAAAAGGCTCCGTTAAAATTGCCTATCAAAAAATAAATAAATGCTTTATAAATACAAAGGAGCAGATTTCAAACAATTAATTCATTTCCAGTATATGAGTCGAGCTCCACCGCACCCCTGACCCTGGGGCCTTGAAATTCAAAATTCTGCAAGATTTGGGCCCTTGCTCATCATAACTATTTACGTAGTTCGTCTTCTTCATACCCAGAGACAGAGAAGAAAATTGTCAAAGATTTAATGTATATTCACTATGTAATCAACAGAGCCCCCCCCCCTCCCCACACACACACCAGAACCCCTGACCCTGGGACCATAAAATTCACAATTTTGGTAAAAGCACTCTTGCTCATCATAACTATGTACTTAATAGTCAGTTTATTTAATACCTAGGAGCAGAGAAGAAGATTTTCATAGAATTCATGAATTTTTACTATATAATCAATAGAGCCCCACCTTAACACCAGAACCCCTGACCCTTGGACCATACATAAAATTCACAATTTTGGTGAAAGAACTCTTGCTCATCTTAACTATGCACTTCGTTAGTTTATTTAATAACTAGGAGCAGAGAAGAAGATTTTCAAAGAATTCACCTATTTTCACTATATAATCAATAGAGCCCCCCCTAACAACACAACTCTTGACCCTGGGGCCATAAAATTCACAATTTTGGTAGAGGCACTCATGCTTATCATAACTATGCGCTTAGTTAATTTAATTGATATCTAGGAGCAGAAAAGAAGATTTTTCAAAGAATTCATGTATTTTTACTATAAAATCTATAAAGCCCCCCCTCCTTACCAAAACCCCTGACCCTGGGGCCATAAAATTCACAATTTTGATAGGGGCACTCTTGCTCATCATAACTATGCACTTAGTTAGTTTATTTAATATCCAGGGGCAGAGAAGAAGCCCCGCCCAAACACCAGAACCCCTGACCCTAGGGTCATAAAATTCACAATTTTGGTTGAAGCACTCTTGCTCATCATAACTAACTTCTTAGTTGGTTTATTTAATACCCAGGAGCAGAGAAGAAGATTTTCAAAGAAATAATGCATTTTCACTACCTACTTATTTAGCCTGCCCTAGCACTAGAACCACTGACCCCAGGGCCATGAATTTCACAATTTTGATAGACGACTCAATTCTGATTACAATCATGCAAACAGTTTGACTGCTTGATTTCCAGGAGTAAAGAAGACGATTTTTAAAGATTGCATTAATTTTAGTGGTTTTGGCCCACCCCTCAGGCCAAAGGGGGGCAGGGATCATGAAATTCACAATTTTTGTTCCCCTTCACCCATAAATGCTTTGTGAAAAGCGTGGTTGAAATTGGTTCAGTGGTTGCAGAGAAGAAGCTGAAAATGTTCAAAAGTTTACGAACGACGTACGACGAACGACGACAGATGAAAACAGATAGCAATAGGTCACCTGAGTTTACTCATGCAGGTGACCTAAAAAGAGAAAATAAAGGAATACAACAGAGAGATTCCAGGACCCAGTACTACACACAAGAGGAAACTATCCCTGATGACCGATACGGCACAGAAGATTGATTGTATACTGTTTTACGTCCCGCTCCAGAATATTTCACTGATATGGAGACGTCACCATTGCCGGCGAAGGGCTGCAAATTTAGGCCTATGCTCGGCACTCAGGGCCTTTGAGCAGGGAGGGATCTTTATCGTGCCACACATGCTGTGACACGGGGCCTCGGTTTATACGGTCTCATCCGAGGGACCGCCCCATTTAGTCGCCTTTTTACGACAAGCAAGGGGGTACCGAGGACCTATTCTAACCCGGATCCCCACGGGGTGGCACAGAAGAAGAAGTAAATGGATGTATTTTTTACTTTAATAAAATTGCTGTGTTAAAATTCTTTTGTTTTGTCTTTTGTAATTTGGTATTGTATTGAGGAAATCCAGTTTTAACCGGCTGGCTGGCTAGACTGTCTAGACTGTGAATGAAAGCATGACGTCATAATCTTGAATCCCTGCCAAAATCGTAGTAGCAGCGTATAATGTAAACATAGTACAAACACACCCCCGTATTAAGGGGGCTATATGTAATGAATTGACCCAGTTATCCACCAGGGGCTGCACTCCGTTGACCCGCCCATTTTGAATTATTACAGAAAATTAATTATTTGTAGACATTGCTACTACTTTATACAAACATTTACGAAATATGATTTCTTAAATTCATATTTGAGTTTATACAATACTAGCAAATAATAATGTTACATAAATCTAACTTCTTCCTCTTAATTCTTTTTACAGGTCTCCTCTGCCATTTCAGTGAGATGGGGAACAATCTCACGCTCTCTGCGCTTGATACTTTTAGGTGTTATTGTTGGGATGTTTAATGCAGAGAGTAAACTGTTTATATGGGTCTCCCCTACACCCACATCTATCATGCCTATAGTAAAAATGTTTTTGTTTCATAAAATTTCTATTACACTAAATATATTGTTTCTTGATGAAATTTTTCTGTAGGAGTTTTAATGTCAGCCATTGTCAGGCTTACCTGCTGCCAACTTTGTGTTTACGTCCCAGGCAATGCCACCGGCAACGGTTTTGTGTCGACTGCCAGTTGGAACATCGTTAATCAATTTACAGTCTTCATGATAGCATCTTATAAGCAAAATATGCCCCAATCCAAATTTTCTCTCACCAATACAGTCTTTCAAATGAAGGGCATTGCCACATAATTGACAAGCTTTCAACCTATCTGCCAAGGTCCCTGCATTAATTTTTAAGAACATGTTAAAACATATAACCCTTTTTTTTTTAATTTTTAATCAACTTATCTTAACACTGCCTGAACCAAGATTTTTTTTTACAACATCGCACAAGGTAAATCTAGAATTAAACAGTTACATGTAATGGTAAAAGCAAATTATAAAATTTTCGGTATTATTAAATATTTATTTTATGACTTGTGCTTACCTAATTCAACAATCCGTCTTCCTACCCTCCATTCATCCTTCTGCAAGTTATCATTATGCCCCCCTTCGAAGAAGGGAGGGCATATTGCTTTGCTGCTGTCTGTCGGTCTGTCGGTCCGTCGGTCTGTCGGTCTGTCGGTCCATTCAGTTTCCGTTCATTTTCTTCATAACCGTTGCCCATACTGAAATGAAATTTGGTATACAGATATATCACATGAATATCTAGGCCAAGTTCTGTTTTGGGTACGATCGCACCATTTTTGACAGAGTTATGCCCCTTGGACTTGGAAAAATTTCAATTATTTGCAGTTTCCGCTCATTTTCTTTGCAACCGTTGCACATACTGAATTCAAATTTGGTATACAGATATATCACATGAATATCTAGGCCAAGTTCTGTTTTGGGTACGATTGCACCATTTTTGACAGAGTTATGCCCCTTGGACTTGGAAAAATTTCAATTATTTGCAGTTTCCGCTCATTTTCTTTGCAACTGTTGCACATACTGAAATCAAATTTGGTATACAGATATATCACATATATATCTAGGCCAAGTTCTGTTTTGGGTACGATTGCACCATTTTTGACAGAGTTATGCCCCTTGCAGTTTGAAAAAAATTCAATTATTTTCAGTTTCCGCTCATTTTCTTTGCAACCGTTGCACATACTGAAATCAAATTTGGTATACAGATATATCACATATATATCTAGGCCAAGTTCTGTTTTGGGTACGATTGCACCATTTTTAACAGAGTTATGCCCCTTTGCAGTTTGAAAAAATTTCAATTATTTGCAGTTTCCGCTCATTTTCTTTGCAACCGTTGCACATACTGAAATCAAATTTGGTATACAGATATATCACATGAATATCTAAGTCAAGTTCTGTTTTGGGTAAGATCGCACCATTTTTGACAGAGTTATGCCCCTTGGAGTTTGGAAAAATTTCCATCATTTGCAGTTTCCGTTCATTTTCTTTGCAACCGTTGCACATACTGAAATCAAATTTGGTATACAGATATATCACATATATATCTAGGCCAAGTTCTGTTTTGGGTACGATTGCACCATTTTTAACAGAGTTATGCCCCTTTGCAGTTTGAAAAAATTTCAATTATTTGCAGTTTCCGCTCATTTTCTTTGCAACCGTTGCACATACTGAAATCAAATTTGGTATACAGATATATCACATGAATATCTAAGTCAAGTTCTGTTTTGGGTAAGATCGCACCATTTTTGACAGAGTTATGCCCCTTGGAGTTTGGAAAAATTTCAATTATTTGCAGTTTCCGTTCATTTTCTTTGCAACCATTGCACATACTGAGATGAAATTTAATATACAGATTAATCAGATGAATATCTAGGTCAAGTTCTGTTTTGGATACAATCGTGCCATTTTTGACAGATTTATGCCCCCTTGGACTTACAAAAAAATTCAAATTTGGGGGGAGGGGGGCATAAGTGTTTTACAAACATCTCTTGTTTACATTGGTAGTCGTAACTTCAACCTGTTGACTGACAGTGGCGGTGGGACTAGAGTTACATGTAGCATACAAGTGTTCGTTACTACTAATGGGTACACTCGTAGGCTCTGGACACTTATCAACGGGATTTGTGTCACTCCAACGTTTTTCCCTCCCCCTCTTCAAAGCTTGAATAATCTTTTCCTTTGCCTGCTTGCAAAATTTTCCTCTACAACTTGCCCATATTGACTAACTACTTCGATAGGACACAGACTACCAATTATTTTGCTATACATTCCTTTATAATATAAAAAAAATATTTTTAACAAGAGGCCCACGGGCCTTATAGGTCACCTGAGTATTGTGCAACAACTTTCAAACAATTAAATTTGGTTTATTTTTTAAACCAGAGGCAATGGAATTTGCAATTCACAATTTTGAAATAGGTACCATTGCTTATAATAATTTAGACTTAGTATGCTAACTCTATTTACTTATACCCAGAGGTAGATCAGAGTAAAATTAAGAGAAAATGCACTTTCACTTTAAAACCAGTTGTACACCTCATCCCAAAGGAAACACCGATCCTGGGGCCACATATTTCAAAATTTTGCAAATTTCATCATAAAATGGTTGATTAACACCAAAGAGCAAATTTCAAAGCATTAATTTATTTTCAGACTTTGTACCCCCCCCTCACCCCGACCCAGGGAAGGGGCGGGGGCATAAAAAATAACCATTTTGCTAGGTGCATCTTTCTTCATCATGAATATATATAAGTGGATCTTAGGCATAAACACAGGAGCAAAGGAAAAAATTTCAAAGAATAAATACATTTTCAATATAAAACCAATAGAGCCCCGCCCTAACATCAGAACCCCTGACCCTGGGGTCATATAATTCACAATTTTGAAAGAGGCACTCTTGATCAACATGTCTAGTTAATTACATAGTTTATTTAATACCCAGAAGCAGAGAAGAAGACTTTCAAAGAATTTATGCATTTTCACTATGTGATCAATAGAGCCCCCCCCCCCCAACACCAAAACCCCTGACCCTGGGGTCATAAAATTCACAATTTTGGAAGAGGCGCTCTTGCTCATCATAACTATGTGCTTGGTTAGTTTATTTAATACCCAGGAGCAGAGAAGAAGATTTCCAAAGAATAAATGTATTTTCACTATATAATCAATAGGGCCCCACCCTAACACCAGAACCCCTGACCCTGGGGCCACAAAATTCACAATTTTATAAGAGGCACTCTTGCTCATCATAGCTAGGTTAACTAAGTTAGTTTATCTAATACCCAGAAGTAGAGAAGAAGATTTTTAAAGAATTTATGCATTTTCACTATATAACCAATAGAGCCCCGCCCTAACACCAGAACACTTGACCCTGGGGTCATAAAATTCACAATTTTGGAAGAGGGACTCTTGCTCATCATAACTATGTGCTTGGTTAGTTTATTTAATATCTAGGAGCAGAGAAGAAGATTTTCAAAGAAATCATGCATTTTCACTATATAATCTATATAGCCCCACCCTAGCACTAGAACCCCTGACCCTGGGGCCATGAATTTCACAATTTAAGTTGAGAACTCAATGTTCATTACATTCATAACAACAGTTTGCCTGCTTGATGTCCAGGAGTAAAGAAGAAGATTTTTAAAGATTGCAATAATTTAAGTGGTTTTTGCCCCACCCCCCAGGCCCCAGGGGGGCAGGGACCATGAAATTCACAATTTTTGTTCCCCTTCACCCATAGATCCTGTATACCAAATTTGGTTAAAATTGGTTAAGTGGTTTCAGAGAAGAAGCTGAAAATGTTCAAATGTTAACACACGACGCACGACACACGACGACGGACAAAAACGGATAGCAATAGGTCACCTGAGTTACTCAGGTGACCTAAAAATTACACCGGCTCATCTTACCTGAAACTTGGCACAGAGTAAGACCATTTCAAGTCCAAAAATTTACCCAGTTCTCAGGAACATTCATAGTCTGCAAGTCTTTTTATGGCCTGGCAAATAACCCCTACCCTGCTTTTTAGGTCACCTGAGTAGACTCAGGTGACCTATTGCTATCTGTTTTCGTCCGTCGTCGTCCGTCGTTCGTCGTGCGTTAACATTTAAACATTTTCAGCTTCTTCTCTGAAACCACTGAACCAATTTCAACCAAATTTGGCATATAACATCTATGGGTGAAGGGGAACAAAAATTGTGAATTTCGTGGTCCCCGCCCCCCTGGGGCCTGGGGGGTGGGGCAAAAACCACTAAAAATAGTACAATCTTAAAAAATCTTCTTCTTTACTCCCGGACATCAAGCAGTCAAACTGTTGGTATGATTGTAATCAGCATTGAGTCCTCTACCAAAATTGTGAAATTCATGGCCCCAGGGTCAGGAGTTCTGGTGTTAGGGCGGGGCTCTATTGATTATATAGTGAAAATGCAGCAAGTCTTTAAAATCTTCTTCTCTGCTCCTGGGTATTAAATAAACAAATTGAGTTCATAGTTATGATGAGTAAGAGTGACTCTTCATAATTTGTGAATTTTATGGCCCCAGGGTCAGGGGTTCTGGTGTTAAGGGCGTGGCTCTATATTGATTATATAATGAAAATGCATTAAATCTTTGAAAAACTTCTTCTCTGCTCCTAGGTATTAAATACACTAACTAAGTAAATAGATATGATGAACAAGAGTGCCTCTACCAAAATTGTGAAACTCATGGCCCAAGGGTCAGGAGTTCTGGTGTTAGGGCGGGGCTCTATTGATTATATAGTGAATAGCATTGAATCTTTGATAATCTTCTTCTTTGCTCCTAGGTTTTAAATAAACTAACTTAGTACCTAGTTATGATGAGCAAGAGTGCCTCTACCAAAATTGTGAATTTTATGGCCCCAGGGTCAGGGGTTCTTGTGTTAGGGCAGGGCTCTATCGATGATATAGTGAAAATGCATTAAATCTTTGAAAATCTTCTTCTCTGCTCCTAGGTTTTAAATAAACTAACTAAGTACATAGTTATGATGAGCAAGAGTGCCTCTTCCAAAATTGTGAATGCCTTAGCATCTAGCTTAAAACATGAAACAAATTCAATCATTTGAAAGTTGTTGCATTATGCTCAGGTGACCTATAAGGCCCGTGGGCCTCTTGTTTTCACTTTCTCTTCGAAGAAAGGGTAAATATGGGTCTCTTTACACCCTTCCTACTACGCACTTAAAAGCAAAATTTCCCATTATTATCATTTTTATATTTTTTCAGACCCTCTCCTTTCCTTTTATGCTCCAAAATAACCCCATTCTACTATTTGGTTGCAGACTACCAATTTTACCCCTATTTCATTGACCACTCAAGTAGTTCCAGTTTAAAAATAGAGGTTTTTTCTTTAAAATTCTTTGAGGTGTTTATGGAGTAGAAAGCTGTTATTTTTGGGCATAAATGGAAAGGAGAGGGTCTGAAAAAGGATACATTTGAATCTAAACTACCCAAGTACACTTCCATATTTTTAGCTTAGTCAGAGACCAGAAGTGCTAATGCGATAGTAATGCGTCCGGCGTTTTTGGTCTGATTTCAATGATTTTAACGTAGCTCGCTGCGGCCGTTGCAATCATTGTTTACAACATTGTTCGATGTTTTGATTGTGACGTCACATTCACCCTCCGGTGAATACGGCATAAAATCCAGTGAATATGTAGTATTATGAACTGTTTGCGTTTGAATAGATTATATAGGGACTATAAATAGACTATATAATAATGTGTATTATCCAATGAGGGTGGCATTCTGTGTATGCAATGAAAGTGACGTTTGTTTGATTTGTACCATTTTACAGATACCGAAACAACATTGAAACTCCGTCAGTGGGTGTACTGTTTATCATCATGTAAGTTCATAGACAGAGAATTTAACTCCTTTTGTAAATGCACATCTTTATTTCCAGTGACAGCAACATGCATGATGCCGTAACATGATGTGATGTGACGTGACTTGATTTGATTTACTGTAAATACATAGAAAACATGTATAAGTACTTGAAATTACACATAAACCACATACTCAGTGATTGACAAGTTAACATCACTCTCAATTATAAATAAATGCTCTATGTTCTTTGTAAACAATACTTTTACAATAAGTATTACACTTGTACCCTAGTAAATTAGCACATATGAAATTCATATTACTGTCAAATCACACAACTTCAAAAGAATCACTAGAAAATGCTCAACAAAATATACGATTATTACTGAGTGCACATGCACCAAATAATTTCATGCCAAAAATCACAATAAATCTTTAACTTTCAATATCATATTACAGATATCAACCTATTATGGCCTAAATTTCCTACACACTGTCATAATTCAAAAATCTTCCATGTGAACTTTCTAACACATCCGTAAAAATTTACACCTAACAGGTAAACAGTGAACACCTGTGTACACATATGATTTACAACAATAATGCATGTCAAAATTTCTTCTGCAACAATATACAAATAGATTTCATGTTTAACTTACCAACTTAGAAGTTTTCTCGCGTAGAAAAGTTGAAATAAATATGATAAATCAGCACAATGGCTGGTAAATATACTGGTAAACAATTTCAACAGTTGTAAAAAAAATCTCGTGCTCGCGGGAAAAATTATAATATTAGAACCAAATCCGGAAAAATCTAACATTTAAAGCAAATCCGGAAAAAATGTTTCGTACAATGTTAAATTTGCTGTAACAGCGGGACTGTCTTTGTACAGACCTTGCCAGCTGAGAGATTTCAGTTCCCCACAATTATCAACAGCTATCTTAGTAAGTCTTTTATGACAAGTTCTTCTTTTACTGTTTTTGGAATGACGAAGTTGTTAAACCATCACGAATGAAGACAGAAGGCCCTTTACTCTATTCAATAGGTTAGTTCTATATTCATCAGAAGTCCTTGATTCTGTTTCTTTAAATTGTGGAAATTCTTATTCAGATATAGCTGATGCTGCTTCAAGTCTGGAAGGGAAAGATCCTAAAGGGAAAGCCTAAGAAACTTCAGAAAAGGATCCATGTATGGATTTTTGAAAATACCATTGCCTGCGTTTATCTTTTGTTCTCTTGTTAAAACTTGAATACAACTTGAATACATGATGATATTTAAATTAATGTATTTGTGATAAAAGAGGTATCCTGTTGTTTCACACTGTCAGGGGGGATCAAAGTACTCAGAAGCACTGAAAGCCGGGCTCATTTACAGGGTAATGAACAAAGACAAGATGGCAGTTTAAAAACAAGCTGATTCAGACATTGAAAATGTGATTATATATATCTATGCCATATAGAGCATTACAAAGCTTTAAAATTAATTAAAATGTAGCTAGATTTTAAAAGCGTAAAATATTTGTCACATGGTTTTACATACCAAAAGAAGTAAATAATCACTGATGCAGCAAGATTATTTAAGGTCAAACAATTGTGTACATATGGGTGCTCAGCGGGGGGTTTTGCATCAAAGCGTACCTCAAGTCATTAATGATGTTCCCCGCATTTGTATTAGCCTGATAGTACACCCTTTATTTATATAATATGACGCAGACAGGGATACCTGTTAAAAACCTTACGCATATTTACTAAAATTTACTCAGCAAAAACGATATAAAGTATTTTATTATAATTATTTTTTGACAATTTCAGATAACTATGATAACTATGATAGTTAAATTCAGTGTTTGTACTGTTTCAAAGGTGATCGATTGCGCAGACGTACTATATTCTAACTCGTAAATTTAATTTAGCGGTGAAGAAGCAGCATTTTCTGTTGCTCACCGTCGCAAGAACCGGACATTTCTCTACGAGAAATGAGCCCGTCTAAAAAATTAAGTGTGAAATATATATACAATTGTCGAAGTTGCTTTTATTCTCTTTTGAAGCCACTGATTCTCGCAAACTGCCTGCACAGCCACAGAAAATCCATCCAAAATTTTAAAACCCAAAAAGAAGTTCCAAGTCTAGATCAAGACCATCTTCAATGGATAGTCGACATTTTAATACGTCACAGTCAAGTTCAGACTGATCAAGGAAGGTTAGGTCAGAAAAATAAAGAAAAAGTATGCACTCAAGGTCCAAATCTGTGTCATAATCACTGAGGGATAGCTTAGAGGAAAAGAAGGTCGAGGTCATCATTAAATGACGTAAGGTCATGCAAATCGCATTGAAGATCCAGACCAAGGTCATGGAAAGTGTGTTTACAGAAAAATAGGAAAGAATCGAGGTCAAGAAATAGATGAGGATCAAAGTCCAGCTAGAGGTCATTATCAGTGAGAAAAGAAAAGCAGGGGAAAATCATGTACAAGCTTGTCATCATTACATGCAAAGTCTGAAAATTTTAGAAGCAGCTCACATTTAAATTGTACGGATCACGGTATTTTCCGCTGAATATCGTCATCTGTTTTATAACAAAGCCAACATACATTTTTCAGGATTAAGTTAGAGGAGAAACTCTCTTACATATTTCCACAAAAGATATTAAAGAAATCCTCTTTAACAAGCTGCGCCAGGCTCTTATTTACACACATTAGGAATTCTGCCTCTGTCCACGGGTAAACAAAAGGGTAAATGTCCAAAAAAATCTTCGTACGGAGTTTGTTTGAAGAAGCTGACTCTTAAACAAGAGTAATAAAGCAAAGTTGTCAAAATTATTGGGATATATATTTGACGTTGAAAAAATGATTAATACATGTTTATTCTAAAATAGCATTCTGCATCTTTTTAGGCAGATTGAAATAAGATGTAAAGTTTATGACACTCTCCCTGACAATACAGCTCAAGTATGTAGTGACTTGACGTCAAATTCAATTATGACATCATAGATTTGTTGTTCAGAGAAGTTCATGCAGGGAGTACACTATATTCTCTGGGAAGCCTTATTCATACCTGCGAACATCAACTTCCGGCCTCCCATTTTAAAGTTTACGGAATCGGTAGCAGTAGACTGAGTTTGAAGCGATATTTGAAGAATTAGAGAGGATTTTATGTGATTTGAGTTGAATTGCCCGAAAGTATAGACATAGTTAAAGTAAATACTGAAGAGAACCGTTTGTATATGTTAATCTTTAACATATTATATATCTGTTAATTTTAAAAATATTATAGACTAAAACTCGAGGTGAAGTAACTGAACTGAAAAATCAAGATGACGGCCGTGTCGAACCTTGTTTACTATAGTAGGGAAATTTCTTATTTATAAATAGAAAGATTAAAAACGTCAAGCGCCTGTTAGCTTAGTGTAGTCTACTTGCTTTCCAAGTTATATTGAAATCAGACCAAAACTGTAGGAGGAGTAGTGTTTTGACAAATTGTTTACAGACAGAAGGACGGACGCCGGACGCATTACTATCGCATAAGCTCTTCTTGTCTCTGAGCAGTAGAGCTAAAAATTATCAAAATTTAAAGCATCTACAATTTGTTTTTCTTTTAAAAGTTAACCTAATTATTATATACGGAGCCATTTCTGCAACTTTAATCTTTTTCGCCGGAATAGGATTAGAAGGAGGCCAAACCGCCTCACATTTTAAGATGTACGAAAGTGTGCATAAGACAATGAGTAGCTCTAATTTTAAAAATGTGGCGAATGTAAATTTTTTATCAGTAAACTCCACAGTGAACAATTTGAGATAAACAAGAGGCCCATGGGCCACATCGCTCACCTGAGCACTAAGGGTAGGAAAAAGTAGAAAATGGCTTTTAAAAGTAGTCCCATGACCAATCGTGGATTTGCTTATTTTTAGAAAATGATTTTTTGAGAATTTTCCTATACATATTTTTAAAAACTTTGGTCGGCCAATTTGGCCCTGCCTACCCCTTGGGGTCATGATTTGAACAAACTTGAATCTACACTACCTGAGCATGCTTCCATATAATATGATAAATAATGGTTTTGTCATTCTTGTGGAGAAGATTTTTAAAAAATTATCCTATATATTTCTATGTTAAACTTTGGTCGGCAATTTTGGCCACGCCATATCCCCGGGGGTCATGATTTGAACAAACTAGAATCTAAACTACCTGAGCATGCTTCCATATAAATATGATCAATTATGGCTTTGTCATTGTTTAGGAGAAGATTTTTAAAGAATTTTCCTATATATTTCTATGTAAAACTTTGGTCGGCCATTTTGGCCACGCCCTACCCCCGGGGGTCATGATTTGACCAAACTAGAATCTAAACTACCTGAGCATGCTTCCATATAAATATGATCAATTATGGCTTTGCCATTCTTGAGAAGAAGATTTTTAAAGAATTTTCCTATATATTTTTTAAAAACTTTGGTCGAAATTGGCCCAGCGGTTCTTGAGAAGAAGTCGAAAATGTGAAAAGTTTACAGACAGAGAGACGGACGCCGGACAAAAAGTGATCAGAAAAGCCCATTTGAGCTTTCAGCTCAGGTGAGCTTAAAACAAAATTAAATCTTTAAAACTAAGTAAAAATGTTTTCTTTTTTCCTTTTTCCGATTTTAATTACAAAGAGACACACTCTCGTAAATTCGTACCATTGTAGAAATGTCACGCAAACATCTATATTTTTGTTAATTAATCCGACTAGTCATTGTTCTTTTCATTGTTTACATAATGTATCGAAGTTTAGACGAAAAAAGACGCCAAATATTTTTATCAGTCTTGAAGCATATTGAGACTTTCCGCATAACAGGTAGTAATGTACAAAATAGTGGCAAGTTTTAACAAGACACAAATAAAGTAGTTCTCCTAGCCATAGAAACAAGTTATGTAAAAAAAAAAGTATATAAACTCAGGAATTTATCAAATAAGACATTCAATTTCTTGAATTTACTATGGCCGTTTCACTTTATAAAATAGAACTTGGTGAGGAAAGAGTAGTGAAAGTACTTAAACACGAAAATGTATTTCAAATAGACTTAAGAATCTTCAGTGACGAAGACGAACCAACTAAGGGACAGTGTCTATCTCTTCAGATGGAAAAATGTGCTGAACAATCTCTCAGAAATTGAAGAAACTATTCGACAAATGAAAGTTGAGGATGCCGTCAGCTACATTTAGGAGTAAATATGTACATAAGCATAGGCAGTCCCTACGCCTGTGTCAACGTTAGAAAATTCAAGAAGGGCTCAATTCCGACTTTTGAGGAACTTTCGTTAAAATACGCGCAATGGGAACATCTAGTGTCGATCCTTGATGAAATTAGTTATCATATACCCTTGGACATGGAAACCGACATTCCTTGTCAATTATCGGACGACCACCAAAACCAGATGGAAATGCTTAGATGTCCAGAATGTAACCCGGACAAGTGGGAGAAGTACTAATAATTTTGGACTCTTGAAATAAAATGGGGAATGAAAAAGGAAGTTCTAGTAGTGAAGAAAAAGTAGAGACAAAGAGGAGCAGCATCTGAGCAGTTCGATGAAGATAGAAGAAACACAAAAAGAAGGTTGCATTTTTTTTTACAAGCTTTTAAAGAACTTTAGAACGTAAGAAAAATCGAAAGAGAAAAGAAAAGAGATTAAAGTTTCAAGAGAGAAATGACCTTTTAAGAGAATTTCTTGACATCTTAAAGAGAAATAAATTGAAGGTACAAAATTCAGTGGCAATATATACACTTAATGTAAATAGTTTTACATTGACGATTTTCTGATCCAGAAAGTAAAAATGACCAGACTTTTCATTAAAAAACAAGATAATCCACATATACATAAATTTAAGATAATGATATGAATAGTTTTCCCCATTTTGATACCTCTTTCTCATATTTTAACAGTTTCAGTGGACATCAACTTGATATACTTACCACATGCCGCTCTGGAAAACATCTGCTCTTACCTTGAACAGTGTAAGAACACCAATAAGCTAAAACTAAAAAAACTAAATTATTTCTATTATCTTATAAACATCTCATTTTCTGTTAAGATAGAAAATATTGACCTCTGTTGCATACCGAGTACTACATAACAGGTAAGGGTCCAGTACCCTAGGCTATTGATATGGTCTATTCGGTACTACAGGACAGATAAGAGATCAGTACCCTAGGCTATTGATACAGTCTACCGAGTACTGCAAGACAGGTAAATGACTAGTACCATAGGCTATTGATACGGTATACTTTGTAATACAAGACACGTAAGAGACCAGTACTCTAGGCTCTTGATACGGTCTACCGAGTACTACAGTACATGTAAGATATCAGTATCCTAGGCTATCGATACGGTCTACTAAGCACTACAAGATAGGTAAGAGACTAGTGCCCTAGGCTAGTTTTATGGTAAGGATTACTCTAGAAGAAGTATTAGACCAGTATAGGGTATTATCGTAACTGTGTAACCTGATATCCAAGTAAAAGGGCAGTATTTCTTCTTTTTTCTGATTATGAAGTCTTTAATTAACTTGTGGTTCCAAGTTTAATGCTTTTTTTAATAACACATCTTTAAAAGGATTCTTTGGAAGGATTGTCAGGTGACTGAGGGTCTGTCGGTTGATTTTGATGGAACACCTTACATTAACAAGGTGGATGGTTAAGGAGTGTCATCAAGGGCCTGATCGACAAAGAAAAGCAAAGGGAAAGAGGAAACGCAGAAAAGTTTGAAAAAAAGAATATTCTTATCATATTAAGAAATTACAGATTTTATGCTCGCTATTAAAAATAAAATACCATTTTTAAGGACAAATCTCTAAATTTGTGTCTCATTAAAATATCCAATTACAAGTTAATTTAGTTTAAAAATTTTTATACCTAAAAGATATTACAGTGCTGCTATCCCACAAGTTGACATGGGATGGGATCGGATAGGATTGAGGATTGAGGATTCACGATAGAAACAGATAGAAGTTAATCCAATCCTATCCTATCCTATCCTATCCTATCCTGTATCCTACAGCCAATCAGATTCGAGCGAAGGTTCATTCATATTTTTGAATAAATAACAAAAACGAAATACGATATAAAATGTTTACAAAAGAAATATTTATAAAATTTCAATAGAAAATAAAACATTTTTTCCTCAAAACACAGATTTACATTATAAACTTCGAGTAACACGGCGTACGATCTAACCGTGAACGATCACCGGAAGATTTGACATCGAAAGACCGTATTTCTTCAGCTTGTTTGGATGATTTAACCGATTCTCACTTGTGTAAAAGTGTTCTAACATGTTTTCTGTTAAATATGCTCTGCTTATTTCGATAATTCCACAGGAACCGTCTACAGCGGACTTGAATGATGTGCGAGTTCATGTAAGTATACTACACACTGTACACTGTACATGTTTGCATTTTTATACTTATTTATCCCTCAAAACAATGCTCTCGAGTCTAAAAATAAAAACATTTTATTCTATTTGATATAAATAAAGATTAAGCGCGGTAAAAAAGAAGTAGTGTAGACAGAAGGGGCAATAAATAATTACAAATACCCCCCTTTAGGCTTTACTCTGCAGGTCCAGCACAATACCCCGGTAAAGGTATATAGCTTGATAAAGCTATATAGCTTTATCAAGGTATTTAAATACCTTGATCAAGGTATTTTATGCAATGAAAATTCAAAAAAAGATTGTTGGAATACCTGGTCTCCAAAAACCACATAGATATTGTCAATCAGAAACTCAAGCATCTTCTTGATGTCAACTTCAGAGTACTTATGTGTGCAATCAGAATCTGTTTTAACAAAATAATTTTTCAAATGACCGATGACGAGGTAAGTAAACTTACGAGTTCCATTTTTGTTGAAGAAGCAGCTGACAATGATATTAAAAAGCCTGGATTTTAATTTGTCGTGCGGAATTGTTGTGTATAAAGTTGAAAAATCGTAAGTTTTTATGCTGTTGATTTTTGTAAGGTCTTGTGATTTCAAATTGTCCAAAAGTTCTTTAGAATTTTTAAGTATCCACATCTGATTTACACCACTTCTTGAATATATAGTTGTACAGTACTCTTGAAGTTTTTCCTTCACTACTGTCAATATTTTAATGAGAAGTATCGAAAGAGGCTTGGTTGAACATTTACTGGAACATGCAATGTATCTTTGTTTGTAAGGATTCTTATGAAGTTTCGGAATCCAATATATATAAGGTAGTTCAAATTCATATTGGCTCTGTGGAATATTAAAAGTATTCAAAACTGACAGGTGATTTTGAAGAATTTCTTCCTTAGAAAGGATCAAATTAATAAAAAAATATGCCTGAATTCCATTACTAGTATATTTTAACTCTGATGATCAATGAAACTTTCATCATAACAACTACATCAATCATGATTTCATTTTACCCCATGTACCAATATTTTGGTTTGGGAGAATAAATTGAACTTGAAGATAATAATATTAAAAATCTTAACTATAGTATAGGTGTGTCACATAAAGAGCTTAATCCACAATGTGCCATATTCGGCCTAGCAAATTAGGCAATTTTAAACACAGCTTCAGAATAAATTTGTTGGTATAATTTTAATTTATAACATTTACCAAATTAATTTCTGCAGTAGTCCTCTCTCACCGGATGTTTATTAAAGCAAACTAATTGCCCGAACCTAACACAGTTTTAGGATTTCCGGGAAAATGTCGCTGTTTTACCCACTTCAGTATTAAAATTCACATAGAGCACATTCGTTACGGTTTAATTTTCTTTCAAAAAAATAAACTACAATATTAAATCAATATTTCTGATAAAAAAAAATATTTAATCGTAAACAATGTGACCAAACCGAAAAAAAATATTATAATATATGCGCGGCAACTTCAAAAGTATCGTCTGGAAGCTGGATTCCAAGAAAAAAAAATCATGTGATAATCGGAAACATATTTAACCTTCGAAGCAGTGATATTACTAGATATTTTCTACAGAAAGGTGAGTGTTTTATGTTTTTTAAATGTATATGAGTCAATTGTTAAAAAGAATAGTAGCTCTTAGGCCTGATTAAACTCATTGAAACGAATATTGGAAATCAAGGGCCCTATAGATACATGTACGTTCAACAGTTTAAGATACTGTACCTTTAACCTTACATGTAACGCCACAGACAGAAAAACAGTAAAAACCTAAATTTTCATATTTAATTTTACTTAAAATTAGATCTTGAAAAACACATTAAATTGGCAAAGTGTATTTACTTGGAACCTGTATGCCTATAAGTTAAACACCTTTCACATGTAGGTCGGTACATCAGTAGGCCTACATGAATGTTACGCAAAAGATGCGAGTTTCCAAATATGATCAGTGTACACGCAATATTCCTACATACGGCATTGTATTTACACCTGTTCAGAAAACGCTAATTTTGATATGGCAAAAACAAAACAGTATACATATAAGTAGTCAAGTACTCGAATATTTACACAAGAGAGTCCGCAAGATCACACCGACGGTCGATTTACCTATTTATAATATTTTTGCATAATTAATTAATAGTTGCTGTTTTCGCAAACAGTTAAAATCATATCAAATTAAAGTGATATGATTTATTTGGATGGCTATATCTGTTGGTAAATGGATATGAATATATCTTGTTTGCTTATATTAGAAAAAAAATGAAATCAGTTCCTAAGATTTTTTTTTAATTTATTTTTTATTTTCGTAAAGGGCAATAACTACGATCTCAGCATGGTAGCACCGAAAACACAAATAAAGTGACTCAATCGGAAATTTCTTTTTATACTAATTATAATTGAAATCATAATAATTGTAACAATTATAATTTGTTTATGTGTGAGTGCAATCAATAAATATAACATGGTAAAAAAAAATAATACAATGAAACAAAAATAAAAACATTTTTTTTTTATTTTATCATGTTCATAAAGGGCAATAACTTAGAAAAGCTTGTCTAGGTTTTAAAAAATACATACATGCAATATTATATAGACAAAAAATACAAACAGACAACAAAAAGAACAAACTTTTTTTTTCAATTTCATAAAGGGCAATAACTTAGATAAGGGTTCCTATGTTTAAATAAATAGGCTATCTAGACAAAAATATATTTGACATTTTTTTAAGACCAGAAAAACAAGAATCCAAATACATGTACATGTATATGCATTCCTGAATTAGCTGCAGAACTGTAGCTATCCGAAAAAATATATATTGATAGACCGGTCTATCAATATATATTTCTTCGGATAGCTACAGATCTGCAGCTATCCTGATATTTGTTTATTTTTTTTTTCAATCACAAGGACTTTATAAATAATAAAATTCGCTTAGTATCCATATTTCTTTGAACATACATGTATGTGCATGCAATCACAAATTAAATGTATACAATTTTTTCCAAACTACATTGCATGTTTAAATTTGAAAGATTTTGAAATAGAAACTAAATTAGGTCAATATTGAATGCTCTTTATAATAACATATCATTTACATGTAATCAATTGAATGTATTTTATTCAGAAAAGCATTTTAATTGCAATTGTTTATTTCAATATAAAAAATAAATATATATACTACCGTATAAGTGGAAATTTTAGCGAGACGCAAATTTAGCGTTTTATAACTAAAATCTGGTATTTTATTTTTAGCGAGAAATAATTTTAGCGATTTTAAAATGCTAACTAAATAAGCTATTACAAATAAAACGCAATTAATTTTTAGCGATATTCAATTTTAGCGATGTCATCACCCTCGCTAATATTGCCAAAATTAAATCCTCGCTAAAAATTCTACTTATACGGTATATAAGACGAACTGTAATTAAATTATCAAAATTGTTGTTTCAGATATGCCTGGTTCAGGTCGAAAAAACTATGGCTGTTTCAACTGCCCAAGAAGAGTACGACAGAAGGACAGGCATAGTATATCATCCAAAAACAGATCCATCATTGCCAAACTGACAGGGAGGACACCATCTGATAGTGATTTTCTGTGCAACAAATGTCGATGCATGTGCCATTATCATGCAAAGCAGAGGAAAACCTCCAAGTTAGCCAGGGCACAGATTCAAAACAGGCAAACACCAGAATCTACATCAGAAGTTAAGGCACCTCCATTCAGTCCGCCATCCGTCTTACTTCCTTTTCCCAGTACTTCAAGAGGACACGCTTCGTGCTGCATCTGCAAGCGCCCTGGTCCAAAGTTAGTTGTGATCCCAGTAGAAGTAAGACATCAGCTCTTCATTTCAAGGGAGATCATCATCCCTTCTGGAGCTCGCTGCTGTCCAAACCACCTACAACAAAAGATTGAAGAACTCAACCCTGTAACAGAAACCACCATGTTTAACAAAACAGGGATTACCAAACTTATCAAGTTTTTGCGGATGGAAGTTCTGAAAAAAGACAAAACTAGACTTGATTTTGACAGCAGTGAGAGCCTTAATACAACTGAGTATCAAAATCTGCTGGGAATAACAAAAGCTGCCTTTGAGGACTTGCTTACATATGTTGAGGGGAAAATAAAGTTAACTCCTGTCAGAACAGTGAGAACCAGCTTGGCCATTTTCTTAATGAAATTAAAAGGCGGGGAATCTAACAAAATTCTATCTACATTGTTTAACATTTCAAAATCCAGCATACACAGAGCAGTTACGTCAGTGAGGACAGCACTGATGAATGGAGGATTTGTCCGAGAAAATCTTGGATTTGGACATGTCACCAGAGAAGAGGTTATTCAAGAACACACTCGACCTCTGGCACAAACTATTCTTGGTGATGCTGTGTCCCAACAGGCAATACTTGTCCTTGATGGAACTTATATTTACATCAACAAAAGTGGAAATTTTAGGTTCCAGAGACAATCTTTCAGTCTCCACAAGGGAAGGCCGCTTGTGAAACCGATGATCATTGTATCAACAACCGGTTATTTTGTTTCAGTGTTAGGCCCCTACATTGCCAGGAACAATGATGCCACTATATTGAACCAAATAATGCACTGCAACATTGAAGATATTAGAAATTGGGTAAAGGAGGAGGATATATTTGTGGTCGATCGTAGGTTTAGGGATTCTCTTGATTACCTAGAAGAGATCGGGATCAAGGCCAAAATGCCATCATTCCTAGCCAAAGGAGACAAACAAATGTCAACAGAAAATGCTAACACCAGTCGATTGGTGACGAAGGTACATGTACTGGATGAACAATCAAATCTTTTACTTAATATATATTTTTAAAATGCATTCCATGTATCCCAATTGTGCTTAACTTAATAGAATCTCTTATTGTATTTCAAAATAAGTTACTGAGAAAAATATACCTTTAGAGTTACAGACTACAGTATTTTATACCATTTTACAGATACGGTGGGTTGTGGAGTCAGCCAATGCCAGAATCAAGCAATGGCATTATCTAGGGCACATTCTACCCTCTAGCCAAATACCTTACATAGGAGACTTTGTCAGGATTGTATGTGCCATTAGCAATAAGTAAGTATTTATTTGTATGATCAGTGATGATATACCGGTATACGGTACTTGAGTACCGGTATGCATGGAATAGTTCACAGTATATAACAAGACGTCTGTTAGCCAGTGCTCATTAATCAAGTTAATGCTTACTAGTAATATCCCCACTTTAATGTGGATTTGAAATGGACAGATGCACAGATAAATAGAAAGTTTATATTGAATTGTACAAAAATAAAATCTACCATAAAGGATGTTCAAATAAAGAGATTTTGAAAATAAATTGAATAAGTATTTTTGCTGATTTAAATATAGTTTCTTAATGCATTCTCAATGTATCAAATGTATAAAGTTACTTTCAGATACCTTAAACCTCTGGCTTCTGGTGACACTGAGGAGGATCAGGCTCTTGGTGCAAAGATGGTTTTTTTATCCAAGCAGGTGAATACCCTTCAACAACATGTAGAGGACAATCATCTTGACCGACGCTCTGTCTGTTGGAGTGAGATCAACGATCTGCCTGACTTCCCCCACCTGGACAAGGATCAACTCAGATCCCTCACTTGTGGAGTATACCAGCTTCGTCTATCCCCATGCTATGCGAAGGAGCATCTTGACGGCGACTGCAGTATCCAAGTACACAGAGAGGAGCCAGGCCTTCTACGTGTCAAACTACAAAGTAGACATGTATCAGCAAGAAGCTACTTGTTGTGGATTCAGTTTGATGCCGGTAACATCAAGGCGTGGTACTGTAAGTGCAGGGCTGGGGCTCGTGTTGTGGGTATGTGCTCACATGTTGCTGCAATCCTATGGTACTTAGGATATGCTCGCCATCACAAGGATGAGAGACTGGGTGTGCGTGACTGGGGGGAGTTTGTCGAGGATGCCACATTGGTGGATATCTCTGATAGTTCTAGTGACAGTGATGAACCAGAGGAGTAAAAGTGTGGTGGACATGGTTGTAACACCTGTAATGTTATTATAATTGTAACAGTACAGTTGAGTGATACACAGTTGAAGGGAGGCCAGGGCATATTGCTTTGCTGCTTTGGAAGGGAAGGGGAAAAATTGTCCTACAAACATCTCTTTTTTATCAAGCCAGTACATGTAAATAAATATATGTGTATATCTTTTTTATTTGCTAAAACTTATAGATTCATGAGAAGGTTGGAAAACAAGCCGCATGTTGAACTTTTGAGTATATGTCATGACTAGGATAAATAATTTGCATTACAGAAAATATGCATTGTACATAGCATATAATAATTAGGTATTGAACAACAGGTGTGAAATGTGTTTTGATATTAACAATTATAGTCTGATTTCTGGTTAGGAATTACCCGGGTTTACCTGCATTTACCTATCATGAAGAGAAACAATAAATGTAATTTCAAATTAATGTTATGGTATATGAATATTTATCGCAAAGAGTGAATTCATTGAATGTATTTTATATCAATTATTATATTAAAAAAAAAATAAATGCCATTTCTTAAAAAAACATTGAGCTGATAATTCAGAAATTGACATTGATTACTTTTTATGGTTAAATGTTAGTTATTTCTATCTTATTATAAAAGTAAAGATTCATAGATTGAAATAATTGAAAACTTATAATTCAAATAATATTCATTTAAGTTAGGCGAGAGAAATTTTATATTTCGTTTTACGGATCCGCCGACTCTATTTTTTCCGATTTGTAAAAAAAAAAAAAAAATGAAAAATGAAGAAAAAAAACGATCTTTGAATTCCGGAAAATTCAGGTTCAACCGAAGTGGGTTTTAAAACAACTCTTTACAATTTGAAATCAGCAAAACGTTTGAAAACATTAGCACTTTGTTTTGAAATTCAAGCGTCTTTAAACAGTGAATTTATCAAGATGGATAGCCATGCGTGGTTTGGACTGAAAGTGTTTAGTGGAGGAGATGTCATTTTAAACAAGTTTATTAAGTTGAATTGGAAAGACAATATCGGCATAGGTATCAATGATGAGCTTGAAAAGCTAGGTAAGGAGATGAAGATTGTTGATAAAGTAAACGGGAGTGAAAGAAGTCTGTTGTCAGCATTGGACATTACAAAATCGGTGACTTTGGATATTTCTATGCCATCTGAAATTTTAAAAGACATGGGAATTAAGTTCTTGTATGTATCACTCAAAGATGAAGATATCCAACCTAAAGCTACGTTCTCCAACAAGTCTGCCTTTGATGTATTGATGCAAATGGCCAAGAAATATGAATATTTGCCAAATAAGAGGTATGGAATTTTCTCTTGCACCAGCCACGTTTAAAATAAGAATTACTGATCTAGATTTTTTGATAATATATCTTTTTCAAATAAATTTCAGAAATGAAAATACCTCAAAGGATCGGCTGTTCAATGATTTAGTTGAATTTCTGAAAGAAATGCAAGTCGGTTTCCTGTCAAGCCAAATGTCCATGGCCAGTAGTTTTATATCCAGTTTGTGTGATATCTTGTGGTATCTAGACCCTTTTCACTACAAGTTTGCTGAAAGGGGATACAGTATTCCAGAAAAGCTTAACAAATTTACAGGATACAGAGACTGGAAAAAACAGCACAAGCAAGAACCTAGGGTATTGTCTTTTGTATTTTTGTACTCACATTTTAATTCAAATGTTAAAAATGAAATAAAATAAAATTGATCAAAATAAAAGAAGAAAAATTTTTGTTTCATCAAGTAGTTTGACTATATTAAATTTATATTTTAAAAAAATGAAAGGAATTCTTTCATATTTATTCAAAAATATTAAAATTATTTTATTCAATTTTTAAGATAACCTCAGAGGAGTTGAAGCTACAAGCAGAGTCACTGGGTTCTCTAATAATGCTGCCATGGATATTTAACCGGAAGTTTTCATCACTGCGAAACATTTTGGAGGAGTTACTACATTCTTTAGAAAAGTATTTGTCTTTCCTGCAAAAACAAACTGAATGCTCTAAGAAAACGCATACATCTACAGAACCTGTCAGGTCTCTTACTGATAACTGGTGTTTCAGCATCATTGAAATTACCACACATCAAGCAGATATGATGCTTTAATAACTCACCTGAATACCATTCCTGTGTACACACCTGTTGATTTGATAGACTTTGAACCAGCAGAGATTTGACAGACGAGCATGGATACAGGATCTGAAACTGCCATTTGCAGTTGGTTTATTCACATACCATCATGGAAACTATTTAGGAAATATGAACATTATTTGGAAACAGCCAGAGAAGTCTGAGAGAGAAAGTACATTAGATATATCCATAATCAATGATGTCAAAGCCAAAATTCCAAAATTTGCAACAAGAGCAATGTTTAAGGAGTTCCAAGAAAAGTATGCCAAGTCATGCAAAGAGAAGCCTGCCATTTTACGGTCTTTGTATCAATACCTAACAGGATACACTCTTACTCCATCAAATAAAGCTGAAGATGCTATTGATGAACGAGTTTCCAAATTTTTCTTGAATTCTGATGATCCGAAACTACTTGTAGACTTAAGAGCATTGAATGGACGTGTTAAAGATCCTAAATATGACCCATTTTGGGAGGAAATGCAAAAGTTTTTAGATGAAAAAAGTGTTGTCCATGAACGGCGTCAGAATGAAATTGCATACATGCCTTTTGCTATTTCTGTGCGTGACTTAAGGGAACAGGTATTAAGCAGAATGGCACCAAATTCAGTTGCCCCAACAACATCTTGGATCAGGCTGAATTTTTTTCCTGCAAATGGACTTGTCAATTCTGCAGCACAGTACACTGGAAAATTTAAGGTGAAGCATGCAGTACAACAGAGGCTATTAAGGGTGCACCATGAAGATGCAGACTTTGCCTATTACCAATATCTGCTGTTGAAATCTTTTGCTGTTAAGTGGAGAGATTTGTGTGTGATGCAATGCCTGGACGATAAGGCCATAGTGCCTGTTGGGGAACCTAACAAGCCAACCCCGGTAGTTAGTAGGGCCCACCACAGAGGGCTTCTAAACTCTAGCAAGTCCAATTTAACCACAGATCATGACTACCACATATGTGGCATTGTGCCCTCGGTATGTCTATGCGTCGACATCCCAGACGATAGCAGGGGATCTTTCTATCATGGTGATGTTCACATTACTCTCAAAGACAAAATCTTTCAACCATCCAGCCCTTTCCGCCATGCAGCAGAAACTGTCAAAATTGTCAGATCTTACTTCAGTCATGATGATGTCAATGCCAGCAAGCCAATCATTCTAAGATACACAGATGGTGGACCAGACCACAGACCAACATTTGCCTCAGTTCAGTTGGCTTCTATTTTAGAGTTTATAGCGTTAGATCTTGACTTATTCATTGCTTGTAGATGTGCTCCACACCAAAGCTACAACAACCCAGCTGAAAGGATGATGTCTCTTTTAAACCTTGGCCTGCAAAATGTTTCACTGACACGCAAGGAAATGGAGTGTGGATTTGAGATGAAAATGAAATCATTGTGTAGCATGAATGCAGTGAGAAACAATAAAAATGAGGCTCTGAAATCAGCATTGAAAGAGTCTGTGAATGCTCCGATTCAAATTGTCAAGGATATATTTTCCAGACTCAAAAGAACCCATGGAGATGTCTGTGCTCATGATGCTTGTAGTGATACTGAAATCACCCAGATTCTAGACATGGCACAACTTCTCTGCAAAGATTTACATGGTAAAGAAGTTCAGAAACTTAAAGACTTGTCCAAGTATCCCGAATTGAAACAGTTTGTGCAGCGTCACTGTAGGAAACGTCAATATAGCTTTCAGGTACATGTATTTACTATATAGCAATTTTAATATTAAAAATTATATATGCTTCAAGTTTACATTGTAAAGTTGAATATTAAAAGACTGAATTTATTGTATCATAATAATTTAACATATAGTACCAATGTCTTCTTTAATAGGTGAAGAAATGTAGTCTACAAGATGTGGATAGCTGCTCCTATTGCTGCTTAAACCCTCCAAGATTAGAGGAGTCCTTATACAGAGAGTTACATTTCTTACCTGACCCTGTCTTGGAAACGGAGAATACAAATCATTTGAAGCAGTACATGGCACAGAAACAGATGACAATGCAAGACCAAGCCTTAAAGTATCCAAAGAGGCAATGGAACGGGACATGGAAAATAAATCACTTTTTGTTGCAGGTTTGACTGTAGATATGTATTCAAAAAATGAAATACTTTCTTATATTAAATTATAAATATTCTTATTAAAAATTGATTATTTTCTAGGTGTATTTATTTCTGATATTTTATTTTGAACAGGAGATGAAAAGGTAATATTTTACACTAGTGTATGTGGTGGTTTCTTGTAGTGTAAATCTAACAGCTTTTTGTCTTCCATGTGTGTACTTATACTTCTATTGAATCATTTATAATATGCACATAAATCATTCACTATTCTTCTTCCTCTGTGGTATTCCTTTGTCTCCTTTTCATAACAGTCTATAAAATTATCATTCTTTTCCGTTGTATACTTTAATCACAAATTTAAGCTAGATTTGTGCACCCATTTATTAAAATGTTTGGAAAATATCTTAAGATTTATATACCGTATATGTATATACCAAACCATATTTAATTGCAGGAAAAGTACGTGGATTTGTATCCTGCCATGAATGTGGTAAGAGGAGGGTCGTTTACAGTGCAAGCCTTTTGACAGCACAGGAGCAGAGAGCAGAGAGCTGTTTTGAGAGTTGAGGAAGAAATGCTTTTTGTCTGCGGAAGCCCTTTATTCCCAGGGGGAGAATATCAGGACAGGATAGTTGTTCGTGCTTCCCTGATATGTAGAGCTTACATTGAAACCCAGTACTATTCAGGTGTGAAGTCATTGAATTTATTCTAATACCTGTAAATTTCAGAATGATATTATATGTATTATTAAATTGAACATATGAACATTGTTATACCTATAAAAAACTATACATATCATTGTAGGAATCACTGTGTCATTTGATCCCATCTGCTTCTACTGTGGTGACTTTCAGCTGGAGTCAAATAGGGATATTGATCAACTAAAGGAAAACTTTGCAATAGTGCGCCCCATTTGTACAGCATGTTATCACAAAGGACTGCAACCAGCAACACGCAATTCAAAAAAAAAACAAAAAAACAAAAAACTTGAATTAATGTATGATCAGATTGAAATAAAAGTCAGCTCACCTTTTTTTCCCCTCCTACCCAAAATTTTCAACAAAAAAATCCGTAAAACTAAAAATCAAATTTCTCTCGCCTTATTCAAATTTTTAATTAAATATCTCCTATAATTTCACCTTTACCCTATCTAACAACTTTGGTCTGTTGGTATAGACAATACCAATTAATTATTATCTCATCTGGTCAAAAGCCTGCATAGCATATATTTTATTATATGCCTGATATTCAAATGTGTTCAAAATGGGAACAAATTGAGTAAACAGGTCAACAGCACATTGCCAATTTATGCTTGATTTTAATTTCAAATTGACATTATTTAATCAATTTAGCAAGGGTAAATATGATTTTGTATGAACAAACAATATATCTTCATTAAATTGTAATATTCTGAGTACAAACCCTGCATTTAATTTGTTTTCTGTTGTTTTTTAACAAACGTGATACACCTGTGCAGTCATCAGCTGATTATCGTCAAATCACTTATCAGTATACGATTGTACAATGAGATCTAGAACTGGAACATTTATAACAATTCAAATGAATAAAATACTTACACTTTTGGTACTGGTAATGATAGTTGCTGCAAATACCAGGGACATTTTACGTGTCACGGTCAATTGATTGTACAACAAGTTTAACTGCGAGTGCGAGTAAATCTGAATATGACACTGTTTATTTTTAAGCGGTGTAATGTTAGTCTGTACCATCGGTGTCGATTTATTTCGCTGCCGAGTTCAAAAATCCACACTTTCACATCCAATGTTCAGAATTATATCTTAAAAGAATTTTGTTTTAAGATATTTCTTTTTCAATATTTTGAGTGAATATATTTACATTATTTATAACGATATAATTCAGGAATTTTATTAGACACCCTTGTGCTCGTCGATCTTCCAACACGTTTTACACATAACTTAAGTAGGATCTTGGTTAGAACATACTGGACTTTAAACTTTAAGCTACTGATTTATACATTTCAGATAAATGTAGCAATAAATAACCAAAATAAAAATGATAAATAATTTTATTAGAATTGATTTCTTCGTCCGCAACAATAATAACGCACACTGATCATAGCGCACATCGAGCATAAAACTGAATGTTAACGTTTTTGAAAAGTCCATTTTTAGAGATTATATAACTACATCAAAATTAACGACGTCTTACAAAAAAACTAAGAAAGATATTTTAAAAAGAAAACCATTTCAAGAAAGCACAAATCCAAGGGAATATATTTATGGCAAAATTAGAGAAAAATGCAGCTAGGCCACTTCTCATGGTTCGTGGGTCGAGCTCTTTAGAAAAACTTGATAGAAAAGGGGATTGTTGTTAAAAAGGAATTTTTGTTATAAACAGTTAACAGTTTAGGGAATATATGTTTAAAAGTATTTGTACATACCACAAAAAAAATAGATTTTTAACTGATATATCACATTATTTACTAACCTTTAGGCTTTTAATTCCAGTCTTCTCCTCTTTGCAGCTCTTGTCCTGTCCAATGCCTTTCTCTTTCTATGTTGCAAATCTTTAAGCACAACAAAATTTTTTTGGTGTATGTGCCAGGGGATTATCCAGTCCTTGTACATGTATATACCTGAAATGGTTTATTCACAGAGATACACTTGAAACACTAGTACATGTACATGTATTTTGACAATGATAATGAAAAATATATTAAAATTAAAGTTGCATATAGTTTGATTTTGAATTTTCATTAACTGCAATAATATGATAGAAATATACATTGAACGTGCATTTCTCAACAACTGATAAATATCAATTATACCTTAGAAACATATTTGTGGCCAATGTGTATCTGGGCAAAAGCTGCAGGTACTCTGAAGTCTTGTCTCGCAGATTCACTTAAATGATTTTTCTTGGGAGCTTTTGATGCTATCATGTTGTTAAGACTTTCATTGGCCTGTGTGGATTCTAGTTTGGAAATCTTTTGGCAGTGGCTCTTGTATTTGATAAAGATATTGGCAGGCGCTTTCTGTAGATTTTTATCAGTAAGACACTTCCCAAATGGAATTTCGAAGCTGTCTGTACTTCGCTTAATAATCACAGAAAGTGGATTGTGTGACCAAGGACAAACAAACACAACTAACCATATTTACAACTACTTCTTCTCGCTCTACCACACTTGGCATGCTTAGGTCACAACCATTGACATTGTCTGTTGATCTAGAGTACGCATGGTCTTCAAGGGAAAAGCATATTCTTCTTGTCTCTTCCAATTTTTCTAATATTTTTACTTGGCTTCTCTTAATAAAGCGGCACAAAGTAACTTAAATGTTTCAAAGTTATGAATTTTATTCATATTACACAAACATATTAAAGGAAATATGTTACACTGGAAATACGGTAACTACTTTACTATTTACAATCAACATCTAGCATATAGTCTGAACTTTGTGCTTTTGACCACATATTTTATTTCCCTGTCAAAACTAGAACTGTCCAATAGGGACAAATACCCCCGCTGGGTTTTTCAGAGTAGGTGCCAATTCAGAAATATTTTATGGATCTAGTAAGAGGTATTCACTATTGTGTAATAAAGTGCCTTGCCACAGCATAATACGTCCATCAAATATTGTTCGATAATCATAAATTGGTTAGGGTGCAAGAAAATTAAGTAACCTTGATTAACAGATTGACATAGATTTCAATGATCTAATTTCCATTTCTTAAATCATATTTAAAATATTGCACATACATCTGTAAGAGACTTACAGTGTAGGGATTAATTAAAACAAATAATACATCATATAATTCTAAACTGGCTGTGTTAGAGCTTAACAAATATCCATCTGCAGCTTTAAATTGTTTATTGCATATTTTATGAAATAATGGAAATGCTACAGTCTAATAAAAAAATAAAGTGCCCCGCCACAGCATGATACGCCCGTCAAATATTGTTCAATAATCATGAATTGGTTAGGATGCAAGAAAATCAGGAAGCCTTGATTAACAGATTGACACAGATTTCAATTATCTAATTTCCATTTCTTATCATACATCTCTAAGAGCCTTATAGTTACAGTGTAGGGACTGATTATAAAAAATAATACATCATATAATTCTAAACTGGTTGTGTTAGAGCATAACAATATCCATCTGCAGCTTTAAATTGTTTATTGCATATTTTATGAAATGCTAGTCTGATAAAAAAAATCAAACATAAATTATTCTTCAGACTATAACATAACTGCAATTTGTTGCAAATATATAAAAATTGAAATATAATTTTTTTTTCAATGAACACATGTATAATAAGTTTTAATCATATCAAACAATACTAATTTATTTTTAATCATGCACTAAAACATCAATTTGTTTTAATTACATTTCACCAATTGAAAGATCTTTATCTGGACTAGCCATCAAGAACTCTTAATTAACACAAGCAACTATGAGGCCATTTCTTTTTGCCCAACTCCCAAGAGATAAATTAAGATTACAGCTCCATCAGATCTAGAGTTGCTCTTAGCTCCTGACAATAAACTCATTAATTTCTCTCTAAACTGACATGCAAATTTCTGCTATCAAAATTGTTCTTGACCAGTGCTTGATAATTATGCCCATGGGACAAACTGAATTCCTCTCAAAGCATAAACATTTGTTACAGATTGCTGTAAAGTATATAATGAAAAAATAAGTTTTTACTTAATTAAACATTTTTTAATAAGGATACAACTATATTTTTACATTTTTTAGGATTATGCAATTAAAAATTTAAACAAGAGGCCCATGGGCCTTATAGGTCACCTGAGCATTATGCAACAATTTTCCAGTTATTGAATTTGATTCATGTTTTAAGCCAGATGCTATATGACATTCACAATTTTGAAAGAGGCACCATTGATCATCATAACAATACACTTAGCAGTTGCTTAGCTTGGTTACTGAATACCCATATGCAGGGTAGGGGAACAAAAATGCATTCAAACTAACCAGTAGTGCCCCTAACCCTGTGACATAAACCCCTGACCCTAGGTCCACACATTACACAAATTTCAAAAAGGCACCCTTAATATCAAAAAATAAATAAATGTTTTATAATACAAAAGAGCAGATTTCAAACAATAAATTCATGATAAGTATATACCGTATATACTCGCCTATAAGTCGGTCCGCCTATAAGTCGGTTGTATTTTAAAAGCTTATATATCATGGGGACTGACCTCATATAAAACCATTTATTTTATAACTCGCCTATAAGTTGGACATAGAGTTTTGGACCAGAAATTAACTCCCAAAAATCCGACTTATAGGCGAGTATATACGGTAAGTAGAGCCCCCATTCCTGACCCTGGGGCTATGAAATTCACAATTCTTCAAGATTAGGGCCCTTGCTCATCATAACTATAAAGGTAGTTCATCTGCTTTATACCCAGAGACAAAAAAAAAATTCAAAGATTTAATGTATTTTCATTATATTATAATCAATTGAGCCCCGCCCCCCTAACACCAGAACCCCTGACCCTGGGGCCATAAAATTCACAATTTTGGTAGAGGCACTCATGCTCATCATAACTATGCACTTAGTTGGTTTATTTAATACCTAGGAGCAAAGTAGAAGATTTTCAAATAATTCATGTATTTTAACTATATAATCAATAGTGCCCCCCCCCCCCCCCTAACACCAGAACCCTTGACCCTGGGGCCATAAAATTCACAATTTTGGTAGAGGCACTCATCCCCATCATAACTATGCACTTAGTTAGTATATTTGATACCCAGGGCCAGAGAAGAAGATTCTCAAAGAATTCACGTATTTTCACTATATATAATCAATAGAGCCCCGCCTTAACACCAGAACCCCTGACCCTGGGGCCATAAAATTCACAATTTTGGTAGAGGCACTCATCCCCATCATAACTATGCACTTAGTTAGTATATTTAATACCCAGGGGCAGAGAAGAAGATTTTCAAAGAAATCATGTATTTTCTCTATATATAATCAATAGAGCCCCACCCTAACACCAGAACCCCTGACCCTGGGGCCATAAAATTCACAATTTTGTTAGAGGCACTCATCCCCATCATAACTATGCACTTAGTTAGTATATTTAATACCCAGGGGCAGAGAAGAAGATTTTCAAAGAAATCATGTATTTTCACTATATATAATCAATAGAGCCCCGCCCTAACACCAGAACCCCTGACCCTGGGGCCATAAAATTCACAATTTTGGTAGAGGCACTCATCCCCATCACAACTATGCAATTAGTTAGTATATTTAATACCCAGGTGCAGAGAAGAAGATTTTCAAAGAAATCATGTATTTTCACTATATATAATCAATAGAGCCCCGCCCTAACACCAGAACCCCTGACCCTGGGGCCATAAAATTCACAATTTTGGTAGAGGCACTCTTGCTCATCATAACTATGTACTTAGTTAGTATATTTAATACCCAGGGGCAGAGAAGAAGATTTCCAAGGAAATAAGGCATTTTCACTATATACTTATTTAGCCCCGCCCTAGCACTAGAACCCCTGACCCCAGGGCCATGAATTTCACAATTTTGGTAAAAGACTCAATGCTGATTACAATCATGCAAACAGTTTGATAGCTTGATGTCCAGGAGTAAAGAAGAAGATTTTTAAAGATTTCATTAATTTTAGTGGTTTTGGCCCCACCCCTCAGGCCCCAGGGGGGCAGGGATCATGAAATTCACAATTTTTGTTCCCCTTCACCCATAGATGCTTTGTGCCAAATTTGGTGGAAATTGGTTCAGTGGTTGCAGAGAAGAAGCTGAAAATGTTCAAATGTTAACACACGACGGACGACGAACGACGGACGACAAACGACGGACGACGAACGACGGACGACGACGGACGAAAACAGATAGCAATAGGTCACCTGAGTTTACTCAGGTGACCTAAAAACTTAGTTTTTTTTAAAAAATTCACTTTAATTTAAGGTCACAGTGACTTTGAATGGGCTGTGACACACCTTCTACTTTAGATGCATACTTTTGCCAAGTTTGAAAGATTTAGGTCAAATAGTTTTCTAGTTATGAGCAGGACAGGATTTTTCCACATTTGGCTATAGCATCATTGTTGCAAATATATAAAAATTGAAATATAATTTTTTTTTTCAATGAACACATATAATAATTAGTTTTAATCATATTATACAATACTAATTTAGTTTTAATCATACACTAAAACACCAATTTGTTTTTAATTACATTACACCAATTGAAAGATCTTTATCTGGACAAGCCATATCAAGAACACATACTTAACACAAGCAACTATGTGGCTATTTCTTTTTGCCCAACTCCCAAGAGATAAATTTAGATTACAGCTCCATCAGATCTAGAGTTGCTCTTAGCTCCTGACAATAAACTCATTAATTTCTCTCTAATTTGACATGCAAATTTCTGCTATCAAATTTCTTCTTGACCAGTGCTTGATAATTATGCCCATGGGACAAACTGAATTCCTCTTAAAGCATAAACATTTGTTACAGATTGCTGTAAAGTATATAATGAAAAAATAAGTTTTTACTTAATTAAACATTTTTTAATAAGGATACAACTAAATTTTTACATTTTTTAAGATTATGCAATTAAGAATTTAAAAGACTTAGTTTTTTGAAAAAATTCACTTTACATAATGGTCACAGTGACCTTGAAATAGGCCGTGACACACCTTCTACTTTAGATGTATACTTTTGCCAAGTTTGAAAGCTCTAGGTCAAATAGTTTTCTAGTTATGAGCCGGACAGGATTTTTCCATATTTGGCCATAGCATCTTTATTAAAGGTCATAGCGACCTACTTTTTGTGCGCGACACACCGTCTACCCAAGAAGTATCAGTTGACAAGGTTTGATAATCCTAGACCTAATAGTATTCAAGTTATGAGCCGGACAGGAATGGACAGACGGACGGACGGACGGACGGACGGACATGAAGCCTATAACATAATACGTCCCGTCTTAAGACGGGCGTATAAAAATAAAATTCTAAGTGAGACATGACTGCAATTTGTTGCAAATATATAAAAATTGAAACGTATTTTTTTTTTCAATGAACACATGTATAATTGATTTTAATTATATTATACAATACTAATTCAGTTTTAATCATACACTAAAACATCAATTTGTTTTAATTACCGGTACATTACACCAATTGAAAGATCTTTATCTGAACTACAGCCATCAAGAACTCACAATTAGAATTAACACAAGCAACTATAAGGCCATTTCTTTTTGCCCAACTCCCAAAAGATTAATTAAAGATTATATCTAGAGATGCTCTTGCCAGTTAACTCCCCACAATGAACTCATTAATTTCTCTCTAATTTGACATGCACATTTCTGCTATCAAAAATTCTCCTTGACCAGTGCTCGATAATTATGCCCTTGGGACAAACTGAATTCCTCTCAAATCATTAACATTTGTTATAGAATTTGCTGTAAAGCATATAATAAAAAATAAGATTTTACTTAATTAAGCATTTTTTAATAAGGATACAACTATATTTTTACATTTTTTAGGATTATGAAATTTGAAATTTTAAAGACTTTTTAAAAAAAAAATCACTTAAATTAAAGGTCACAGTGACCTTGAAACAGGTCGTGACACACCGTCTACCCAAGATGCATAAATTGTCCAAGTTTGATGATTGTAAGTCTAATAGTTTTCTAGTTATGAGCCAAACAAAATCACAAAATAAAAAAGAAAAAACGCCTGTAAAATGCAGAAAAATCATCCAATCATGATGAAAATCCCAGGTGCACACCTTCATATGGTGAATAATAAGTGTATAAATTTTCAGAAAAATCCATCCAACAGTTTCTGAGAAACGGTCCGGACAAAATCTTGTCTACAGACAGACGGACAGACAGACGGACATGGTGATTCCAATATACCCCCCTAAACTTCGTTTGCGGGGGTATAATAAGTGATATTTAAAAGAGTTCTTGTGATAAGATAAACAGATGCAAGAAATTTTGTACGTCACTTAAAATTTAATGGGTAATCAAATTTTAAAATTTAATCATTAAACCGTGAAATTTTAGACACGTGAAATTAAAGACATCTACAGTATCATGGTTTATACAGCATGAAAGTACATAGTATATCAAAATTTTCATAAGTTCTTGCACCCTCCTCAATGACCAGGAGTGAACCTTCAGCAGGAGCATCACTACTTACGCCAGCAGTGTCACTCTAAGCAGGAGCAGCAGTGCTACCCTCACCAGTGACAGACCAATAAGTGACACACTCGCCAGTACTTCCCCATTAATTGGGCTTAATATGTACATTCTTCTATTACATAGCTTATGCTTAATAATTGTTTTAGGCTAGATGCTATGGCATCATTGCTAATCATAACTATACACTAAGCAAATGTTTAGTCTGTTCACTTAATACCAATAAGCAGGGTAGGGGAACAAAAAACACGTCAACTAATCAGTTATATTCAGCAATAATCAGGGGTGCCTCCTTAATCACACATGAACCTCTGACCCTAGGTCTACACATTGCACAATTTTAGAAAAGGCACAATTGCTTATCAAATATGTTTGATTAATACCAAGGAGCAGATATAAAACAATTCATTTCAGTATAAAAGTAAAGCCCCCCAAGCCCTTCCCCATTTTGGTATCCCTAAAACATTCAAATGATACTGTTAAACACTTCTTTCACATTATTGTCAATATCAAAAGTTCTGTAGCTTATATTATAGAGGATATGAATGTGGATGAGACTGAAAAGAAATCAGTGAAAATGATTATCGGGGATTGGTGGCAAAAGCTCAACGACCAACATTTCATGTCAGAAGAACCTTCATAGAAAGGGAACACAATGGGAATTGCGGGGACTTGATCAAAAAGTATCCTTTCTTGGGTATTGTGGAGTTTGTAAGTATTTTTTCCTAAAATTAAATATAATATATAAATTATAATACTACCAGTACTTTATCAATTGTAACGTTATCAAAGAAAGCAAATGTTGATTTCTTAAGATTGAAATTTTTTCAAGTTAAATAAATGCTGATTTTTTCTTTAGATTGAAAAAGAGGTCAAATTAATGAAACTAGCTAACACTGTGTTAACTGCTTAATCACTTGGTTACCCATAATGCACTTATACTTCCTTTGTACACAACCATGGCTGACGTCGTCTGCTTGAAAGAGAATAGGAAAGCTAGGAGCACTTATTTCTCCTTAACTGAGGTAGAAATTATCAAAAATGAGGTAGAACTCCATCCTTTTCTGGAGGCTAAACTTTACTGTTACCAATGTTAGGAAGCAAGCCATTTGACTTGAAATTGTTAAAAAAGTTAATACTGTAGGGGTGGCAAACAGGCGTTTGACAGAAGTCAAGGACAAGTGGCGTAACATGTGCAGAGAAACCATACTGAAATTTACTGAGAACAGAAGACATATGACAAAGGCAGGAGGAGGAATTCCACCTATCCCTCTTTCCCACACAATGCAGGATCTTGTCGATATGTATAGGGATGCCAGTTCCTTCCATGGGATTGAATGGGGTATTGAAACTTCAATGCCTGGCTGTTCTGAAAATTTAAAAAAATAATGGGAAAATGATTAAAACTGTGATAGAAGCTAGGCCAAAAACACACAATGAAATAATGTCAAACTGTACTTTCATTGAATTTATTTTGTTTAAATGACTCTATATTAATTAATACTTTATCAATTCAAAATTACATCCTACTTTGATCTACAATTTGGTACTTTAATCGGAACAAAACAAGTACATTGCTACTCTGATTAAAAAGAAAACACTTATCGACACAAATGCCTACTATTCCTTTATAAATTTGTCAACTTTAAAGTGTCTTTTTGTCAAATTTTGACCTGCAACTGCAAGCTATGCTATAATAGTTTGTATTTTATTCAGCATATACATTTGCTTTGAAAAAGCATAAAAGGCAAAAAAAAATTTCATAGGAGTGAGCAGAGGGTGTTTGAACCTTAATAATTGTTCTGGTTAATTGATCTGACAAAATACAAAGAAACACATAAAAAATGAAATATCACTTATCATTGTAAATTCAAGCCAATGTGAAATTTATTCCGTCTACATTGTAAGTTACAAAGCATTGTCTCTACGATTTCCCTATATGTGTCCCCAGCTCGCTATAGACAGGATGGTACGCTTGCTGTTAGATCTCTTTTACTGAAAGATACACAGAGCACAGCCAAAGTCTGTCTTTTTTGGTACAGATGCTGAAACCCAGTAAAGCTGTTTGCAGCTGATCTAGGTCAAAGAGCCATAGCTGCCTTACCGACGACTCGGCCTACACAAGTATTTAAAAGGAAATCACCTGTTTCTATTTATAGAAACGTGTACCTTCTCAAATCAAAATCAATCCACATGTATGTAATCATTTGTGAACTAGTGTTATATTTTCATAGTTGCAACTTTGTTGCATGACAGTAATTTTACTTCTTCAATACTCTTATTCTAAACAAGATTGAAAATTTTAAAAATAAAACAGGCTAGCAGCTATGACTTTGGGTCATTAAAATAGTTTAAGTCTGTTTTTCCCCAAGATACTTTCAATGTGTAATGTTGCATTATATATCTCTTTTAAAAATTATTTATACATGTATTATAAAATAATAAAAGAAAACATAGGAAAATGCACACGAGAGAAAAAAAAATAAAATCGTAGTACACGCACTGTGAAACTCGAACTCACGATCATTATATTTTCACTCCAGCAATCATACCACTATGCCACAAAGTCTTGATTCTCAATTGTATAAAATTAAGACAGATTGTTGAATTCTGAAATAATTTTAGAAGAAAAATTAAATACATATTTTCAACATTTTCAATATGAAGACCACCTTTAACCAAAATTATGTAAGCTTAATGAAGTGCAGTTATATCCAAATAAAATTATTCAAAAGTTGTTTTTCTGGTTAATGGTGGTCTTTTCCTACAGTTTGTCATTGTTTAGGGGGGTACCTCAGTATTTACTATATTCTCCATATAAACTGAACGATTTTTATAACTATCGTATGAGGGAACTATTAATAATTGAATATTATTTTTGTGTGAGTTGCCTTAAGGGATGTATAAACTAACATTGTATGACAAAATTTTTGTTAAAGTATTCAAAAGTCACTACTAGAGTAGGCGGAAGTGACTATCAAATGCGCTATGGTTCTTTTGAATTAAACTGATAAGCAGGTAGTGCGTGTCACCTAGCTGTTCATTTTTATGTGTTTTTCAAGCTAAATACACAAAGATTAAAGTTTGAATGTCAACTTCTGCTCAGAAAGTATTATTTCCTTTCATGGATTTCAGAAATGACGTTTTTAGTATCTGCAAATTATTTAATTCTTTTTTATAAGTATATTTGAAATGTGCCTTAAATACACATCATTGGTTCGTGTTTTTGCTGATATTCATTTGGTTATGAAATATAAGTATACTAATAATATATTACACAATTTTATTAATTGTAGTTGGTCGTAAGGTTCGATCAACCAGTGGTGGAATAGATTAGTCAGCCCTGAGTGCATCCGACCCTCAGCCCGTGAATATTACAAAGGATTTCAACATTATGTAAGTACACTACGTCTATAACATTTTATTTTAGTAATAATTATTTATAATCATATTAATGCGAATTTTAACATGAAGTCAACTTGAATTCTTTTAATCATGTTCATTAAAGTACCGGAATATATATATATATTCCTTTGTCGGCTTTTTATTATCATTTATGTATACTTATTAACGGAGTATATCGTTTGAAAAATCGTGTTACATGGGATCGAACAAATGGCTTTTACATCTTTAAATTTGTTAATAGGTTTTTGCTTTAATGGATGGATTTTCCTGTTCATTTCTTATATTCGTGGGCTTTAACTATATGCTTGATTAAATCAATGGATCCGCCACTCTGTGGAACTTGAAGAACCTGGATGTGATTACTGTGACTCCATTTTCACTATGAAGAAAAATCTTGTCAAGGAGTGATTTTTTAGATTCGGTGATTGAATCTGTATTTGTGTTCGTCTTAAAAATACAGATTAAAAATAAACTCTTTTATTTCTTAAATTTCAGACATAATACTGGATTACAACTTATTTATTATACGCAAGTAGAGTAAAAACTTTTATAAGAATTTGAAATGTATTTGTTTATAAAGCAAAAATGAAATATTACTTCAATTTCAGATTTCAACAAAAAATGAAATTTTGTACAACCGAAGAATTTTTAACAAATTTTAACCTAATTACAACCAATGCTCACTTCTTTTCAATGTTTGGCGTTAAAACAAAGTTGAAGCTCGAACGTTGCATCAACTTTCATATGTAACCAAAAATCAAAGCCATTTTCAACGTTTATTCAACGTCGAAAATTGACTTTGAAACAACGTTATATATCAATGCTGTCTCAACTTTCTTATGCAACGTGGAAGTGCAACGTGATTAAACGTTGAAACGCCTGCAGGGAAAGGGATAAAGCTTTCGTGAAAGATTCTTACATTAAATCTGTGAAGATTTTTTTTTTCTGGCGAAACAGGGAATAGAGTACAGATGACAGCAAAGTTTTTCGAATCACTGAAAGAGCAAAGATCCACACCGTGCTAATCTTCAAGTTAATCTACAAGAAAAGAACTTTAATGATGCACATTGCAGTTGTATAGCTGGGTAGGCCTGATTAAACGATTGATGTTCAGTGACTTGTTTTTATTTCTTTGAAAAAGGGGGATGTGAATTAAAATGCATTTGGGTTCAAGGCTGCTTTTGCACAAAATAAAAAGAATCCCTTCAGCGGGAATTTATTATTCGATGTAAAATGCCTCCTACTCGCAATGAACAGATTTTAAAATGTAGACGTCTAGCCAAGGCTTATAGGGTCTGTCAAGAATGGCCAACCTTAATTCGCATGTTATTTTTGACCGACGTCTTACTCATTGCGAGAGGATCCTAATGTGTACCTTCGTTTATGTTAACGGCATCAACCCTAATGTTTCATGGACAGAGCGGCGCAAAGTCATTTTCGTGCCATATTCAGACATGCGTATTTTCTTTAGATCGAAAAATTATTAATTTCGACTGTTTGCTTACAATTTTATAATTACATAAGAATATTTCATGCTGGCCGAAATAACTTTATATGCCTTGAACAACAGCTAGAGACAATTTCAATATTTGGATGGGCGAAGGAAGTGGTGCCTTCCGCACGGGGAAAGAACAAAAAAAAAACAAAATAAATGAAAACTTGAGCAAAGCTCAACTCAACGAGTGTGTCTTCCTTCCTAGCGATAAGCAAAAGATTAAATGTTTCTGTTTAGATTGTCAACTTTGCTAAAAATCTTTTCCGCTTTGATCAAAGAACCTTTACTTGAATTCTTAAAACAGGTGTGAGAATATGGTCTAATGGTACTCTCTCTAACAGCATTCTTGAAACTGTACCCACAACACTTAAACCTCCTATATTTTGACTTTTGATTTCGGATATATCATCTTTGTTGCAATCATAATAGTGAATCATGATAAACGTGATGACTAACTTTTCTATCGTCAACTTCCCTTACTTATGCAGCAATATACCTTCATCACCTGCATACGGAGTATTTATATCTCAGTTGATTCGATACGCAAGAGCATGCTCTACGTATGAACAATTTCTTAAACGAGGTAAATTATTGACAAGCAAGTTGATGAAACAAGAATATTAACAGTCTCGTTTTAAGTCATTATTTCGTAAATTCTATGGTCGATACAATGACCTTGTCAGCAAATACAATTTTTCATTGAATGAAATGTTGACTTGATTCGATTTACTTTTCAAAATACAATTTTTTTTTTTACTGCGTGACTTTCGTTTAATAAATTTTCATCACAAGTTCACTTAGATGGTTACCAAACTCGTGTACAATAGAGAGCAGGCGAAGGTAGGGAGAAGTTAGGATACCGTCAGTAATACATTGTATGTATTGAACATTAATCCTTACATCGAGTTTTAGACTAAGCGGAAAAGACAAAATTCTCCATACCCCTTCCTGAGAGCGTGACCTTAATATTATACCCACTCCCACATGTTTTCCACATTGATCCGTCTAGGGGTGTGAAACACTTCCTTACTACAAGGTTTAAATGGAAAATAGGACCAAGCAGAGTCTTGGATTAAAATATAACAAACGTGAAAGTATAGGAGGGTGTTCATATATATTTTAGAGCCATTCATATATAGTGTTCCGACAGTGATATAGCAAATAACAAAGATCCTCAAAGAATTTGACCTTCCAGTATAGGAAACCACACATCAACATCAACGCCTGATATTTTTCTACAAATTGGTTGAGTGGCAGATACCAGCCATTAAACCCGATCAATATATCACATTTCAAAAACAGAGAAGAAATATCAAAACCCAAAGTGTACGTAGACTACAAAGTGACAAATATTATATACAGTGGGATACGAAAGAACAACAGAGCAGTAGAAAACCACACCGCAAAGAGACAGACCAACTCATGAACTCGTTCTTTGTACGCACTGCGATTGATTGGAACTATCTGGAAGAAGTCGTCCGCGCTCTTAAGTTAGAAAGCTTTAAGTCAGCGTTGGAACATCAGCGCGACTAAACGCTCCTCTCTCCATCGCATCAAAGCCCAACGGGTTGTTGTGATGTACCGATACAGATTATGATTTTTTTTTTTACGAACGTACACCGTACGGTTTGATATTTAGCTCTACTAGTGACTAATATTAATTTGTTCCTACATTGGCTCGTATCAAGATTTTGCAACCTCTTGTTGTCTAACGTCTTGGCATCAGACAGTACTAGATTTAACCAGGTCTTACTTATGCACTGGTTCCATTAATTTGGTTACATAGTTCGATGGTGGAAATTTTGACACATGCGTAGATATATAATCTAATATAATATATACAAGACGCATGTCGATCAGCCAAGGATGAAATGCGCTTTTAATCTTTTACTTACTTAACTGAGCACATGATCAAATATATTTTCTTAGCTGCCCTGCTCACATTATAGTAAAAAAAAACAAACAATATGATCTGTAAGAAGTTCAAAGTCGATGCCGTATAAGTACATGTGAAAAGGTTCACAGGCCCATATGATACCAAGAGCTTCTTTTTCTGTCCGAGAATAACATTTCTCAACATTTGTGAGACTCTCAGCACAGGTTTTCCAATAACTGATAGTTCGTTTTTCACAATCATATATGCTTTGATCTCACCTTTCATCCACGTCCCTGTTCGAATACTATTGCGAACACTTTTAAGAACTTGATCACTTGCGTATTCTGCCTCTATCTGTTTAATGGACATAGCTTCTGGAACAGAATGTAAACTTATCAATTTCACAAAGTCATCAGTATCAGTCTGTTCAACTTTTCTCTCATTCACTTGTGTCAATCGTGATAAAGGACCTGCAATGTTGTCCCTGCCTTTTATTTAGACGACTTTAAATCGATATGGTTGTAAACGTAACAGCCATCTACTGATTCTTGCTTCTGAATCGATTTGCCACTCTGTTAATCAGATGGAGATTTGGTGCAAGGAATCTAGTTTCGTCCTTGAAATGGTCTGTTACTGTCCCCTCCACAATTGACATTGCTGACTGGAACACATTTTCTCTAGCGGACTGTTTAACCTTAATTTTTGTTTTAAAAGTAGCACTTAGCATAACTTGAATTTTGTGTAACGTTCATATTTCACCATTTTTCTTCTAGAAATTTCATTTACCTTGGCTGAAATTGGAAACTTCAAAGTACCAGGATGAAGACGTTTGCTGCTTCCAAAAAAATTCACCATGGTGTTACACACTGGCGTATGACCAACTAGTTGTCTTTTGACCCTTGCGCTAAATTTAATAAAATTTAACATGACATTGGGTACGGGAAAATCCTTTAAAAATGATGATATTTTGGTGATATTTTGGTAAAATTAAGACAATTTCTTTGAGTTTTGAAATAAATTAAAAACACCTTTTGCTACTTACTTTGACACAAAACGAATAGCCGTCGCTGGATATTAAGAGACGTCCCTTCTTCAGGACTTTAAAAGTCACTGGGACAACCTCCAGTATATGATGTTATCCACAGGATTGCCATTCTGTATAGAGCTGTAACAAGTATTGCGAGCAAAAATGAGAAGAACTCTTAACCATTACTTTTTTTAAAGTATATATATAATGAATTAAATTTGTATATATAGATTAAAAAAAAAGGGGTCGTACTCTTCAAGAACTTGAGGAGAGTCAACAATAGCACGATGACTAATGTTGAAAGAAGCTCGTCATTTCTGCATCCTTCAGCTTCTCTCGTGCTCTCCAGTACTGGCATACTTCTGAAACTGACGTCAAATGTATTGTCTCTGATTTGTCCCCCCTGAGAAGATTCTTTCATCCGTAGATTTTTTTAACATAAGGAAAGAAAAATGTGAGAAATTAAATAAAAACTTTAATAGAAACTTCTAAAGACTCATTGTTAAAATCACATCATCAAAACATTGATTATGAAATGTTAAATGAATTATATACGGGCTCGTCCTCATCCGTTGAAATACTGTACGGGATGGATTCTTGAAGCTCTTCTAGATGCACTCTCCTATTTTGATTCATGCATTAAATATTTATACACGAGTAAATTGACAGCTGCCAAACGGATTAAAATAAGTAAGGAAAAAGGAGGCAAAAGAAGGTGCAAAAACTACTGAATGGAGGAAGAGGGTAAAATATAGAAATATCGGCGATATTTATAGATAAAAAATACATACTTTATTAAGATGTGCGATTCTTTTTAGGAATCACTTATATATCAAAAATGTAATGTGGTTTAAATCTACATGTTGGGGACATTTAGATTTTTTATATAAACTTTGCATGTAATGTCGACGTCACATGACTTTTGGCAATTATACTTGCAGTTTAGAGGTCATCTGTAAATTTCAATATTGCAAGGGCATAACCAAGTTAAAAATCTTAGTTTATCTTATAATCCTTTTCAACACTATTTGTAGTTTGTGAAAAGTGCTTCGAACCTATATAGATTCCTATTTTTAATTGGTAAAATTTAATTTGTTGGACGACAGGTTGAATATTTTGCTGGTCAAGTACATGTACATTAAATATAGCTAAAATTAATTTATTTGCAAGATTTCAAGAGGTTCGCAGCACTTTTCAAATATCTTAATGCTTCTTGAGTTTACGTGTAAAATTTTGACAAGATACATTGAGTGTATGCCCTTGCAATAAAACGATTTATTAGGGCCCTTCCATTACTTTTTTAATGAATCTGCATACAAACACACGACATTATCGCTTGTCTGGAGAATGCACGTACAGTTTATAAATAAAATATTAAAATAGACATCTTATACACGTTAACGGCTTTTTATTTTTAATGCAATTAATATTTCATTTGAGAACAAAAGACATTTTTCATTGTACAAAATGTGACTTGATCAGCATCTCACTGTGTACAAACTGCGTCATTTTTGCGAGATGACGTCACATTGACAAGTGCATTGCTATCGATGCATCGTTTATATACTGTTGCATGGGATTAACAAACGACAAAACTGCATTTAATAGTAACTTAGAATGTAGTATACAGCTATCCAGCTGTTTGAAATAGAAAATGATTTCGTTTTATGGTATTTTGAAGACCTTACATTATGTGTGACGTCATAGTAAACATTTCCCGTACAAATCAGGCCTCGCCTCCTTACTGTAACCTTAACTGTGCTGCGTTGTTTGAGGTTCAAACATCCCACCATAGTTGTTATTTTTCCTGTATATTTTTCTATGCACAATTCCAAAAAAAAAATGTTCGTGATTGAATTTATTAACACCGAGTCGGCAAATTTTCAGCTATATTTAGGCAGACTAAAAGGTTAATGGATAAATAAAGTTTTTGGTTTCTCAGGCGGCCCCCAATGAGCCTACACTTTTAAGAACTCCAGAGAAAGGATCTTTTTTGTGCCAAGAGGTTGTCATCCTTGACACAGAGCACCATTTAACACCATTGGATATACCGTCCGACGGACTTAAATATATTTTAAAAGATATATAAACTGTTGATAAAATAAATTCATATATGCTAATGTATTTTTATTTAAAATAACTTTCAAGATTTTATTCAAATTTTACTATAATAATCCTTTTCTTGTAGATATTTTAAAATTTTGTAAAAATGAACATTTGTACAAAGTTCATACACTGTTTTCATACTTCCAAAAAGTCTATTTCGATTAGGTGTTAAATCGGAACACTCTAAAAGTATGTGATTTATAGTTATCGGACAGTCACAGGATATACATTCTGGCTGTGACTCCCGATTCAATAAATATCCATGTGTAATTTTTGAATGCCCAATACGTATTGTTGATATAATTACTTCGTTCTGACGTTTCAGAACCAGGGTTTTTTAGGGGTCGTAGGGGGCCTGTATAAGGCTCCATTCCCAATGGTAAAAAGTATGTGTTTTTCCCAATTTCATTGTAGAAAATTCCCAAAAGAGAATCGAAACAAACAAACTGATTAAAAAATGTTAAAACGCAGTAACATTTTTATCAAAAGTATTATTCTAAATAAAAATCTAAAAGGCATTCTCCCAAAACTGATTGACTGAATGCAAAATAAGTCAAAGAAATACTTTGCAAATAAAACAAAAACCCTCTTATTTGAATTTATATAGAAAAAATATTAAATATGATACTTTTCCTAATATCAACTAAATGTCGCTATTTTTCCCAATTGGAAAGGCCCAGGCCCTTGTTTTTAAGACCTAGAAAAAACCCTTAGACCTAAGTGAGGTGATAGCGTTTAGAAATAAAAGTGTGGAAAACCAAGTGGGACAGACAGACGGACCGACGGACGCAGAGGAAACCTATATTCCCCCCGGTTTCATCGGTAGGTGACTCATAAATTCGAAAAACAATAACATTTGCACAACTTCAATCCTTCTATTTTAGGCCTCAAGGTTGGCGTCCTGGAAGCAGAAGAAGAAAAAAATATTTACCAACAGATTCAGGCGAAGGACTTCCGTTTCCAACACAAAACCTTAATAAAATAGTAAAGAAGAAACTAATCCAAGTTATTGGTGCATGGAATATCTATAAATAATATTAAATAAGAGAATAATATATTTTGTTGAGATTTATTGATTGTATGTAGTTAACGTCCCTCTCGAGATTTTTTCACTTATATGAAGACGCCACCACTTGTTAGCTCACCTGAGCCAAAGGCTCAAGTGAGCTTTTCTGATCACAATCTGTCCGTTGTCTGTCGTCGTCGTTGTTGTAAACTTTTTACATTTTCGACTTCTTCTCAAGAACCACTGGGCTAATTTCAACCAAACTTGCCACAGCGCATCCTTGGGTGAAGGGGATTCAAGTTTGTCCAAATGAAGGGCCACGCCCTCATTCAAGGGGAGATAATTGGGAATTAATGAAAAAATGGTGGTATCTTTTAAAAATCTTCTTCTCAAGAACCACTGTGCCAGGAAAGATGAAACTTTTGGGGAAACATTCTCAGGTAGTGTAGATTCAAGTTTGTTCATATCATGACCCCCGGGGGTTGGGCGGGGCCAAAATGGCCGACCAAAGTTTAACATAGAAATATACAGGAAAAATCTTTTAAAATCTTCTTCTCAAGAAACACTGGGCTAGGAATGATTGATTGATTGATTGTATACTGTTTAACGTCCCTCTCCAGAATATTTCACTGATATGGAGACGTCACCATTGCTGGTGAAGGGCTGCAAATTTAGGCCTATGCTCGGCACTCAGGGCCATTGAGCAGGGAGGGATCTTTATCGTGCCACACCTGCTGTGACACGGGGCCTCGGTTTATACGGTCTCATCCGAAGGACCGCCCCATTTAGTCGCCTTTTACGACAAGCAAGGGGGTACTGAGGACCTATTCTAACCCGGATTGTCACGGGATGGCTAGGAATGATAAAACTTTAGTGGAATCAATCTCAGGTACTGAAGATTCAAGTTTGTTCAAATCATGACCCCCGGGAGTAGGGTAAGGCCAAAATGCCGACCAAAGTTTAACATAGGAATGTAACGGAAAAATCTTTAAAAATCTTCTCAAGAACCACTGGGCCAGGAAAGATGAAAATTATGTGGAATCATCCTCAGGCAGTGTAGATTCATGTTTGTTCAAATCAAGACCCCCATGGGTAGGGTGGGGCCAAAATGGCCGATCAAAGTTTTTCATAGGAATATATTGGAAAAAATCTAAAAATCTTCTTCTCAAGAACCATTGAGACAGAAAAGATTAAACTCCTGTGGAATCATCCCCGGATAGTGTAGATTCAAGGTTATTCACAACAAGTCCCCCAGGGGTAGGGTTGGGCAAATAATCTATAAAAGTTTAACATAGGAATATATAAAGAAACCTTATGATATTAATAGGGAATTATCCTTAGGTTGTGTAGATTAGATTCAAGTTTGTACATATCATGACCCCTGGAGGGTTTAAATTCAAGCCCCCCCCCCTCTCAGTAAACTTTCAGGTCTGATATGATCTGGTGTGTGCTTTTTCCTAGCCAATCGCTCAGGTGAGCAAAGTGGCCCCTGGGCCTCTTCTCTATAGAGGGCTACAAATTTTGTCCTATGCTCGGCACTCAGGGTTGAACTCTGAGGAATCTCAGCTATGTTAAGGAACGATATGGAATATTGACCTTTGCACCATTTAAATATGTATTACTTCTTTTAAAATGTGTAAATTAAGAGATTATTATTGGTAGTTTAAAGAAATGTTATATGACGTAAAATGTGTATGATGTCTTAGCCAAGTTTCCAGTAAACGGCTTTGAAGTTTTCCAGTAAACATTAGGTTCCCCCTCCTTTTTGTAACCTTAGTGTGCTGCGTATAATATCATTTTTCATTAGAACTTTTGATTGCGAAGAGATAAGTGTTGTATATTTGACATGTGTATTAAGCTGTGATTTGATTTTTCTGAGCATGAGAATTTTGCATATAATTGAAATTTGCTCGTATTAAAATGTGAAAAGTATTAACAATGAAAACAATGGCAGACATTTTTGATCAGAACGCTTACTTGACGTTGTGTTTTTAGATTTCTGTAATCGTTAGTCCTTGAATAACTAGGGACATGTGAAAGATTTGAGATTTGACAGACTCCGGATAGTAATATGATTTCTTTTTTTCATTTCCTGCAGGATTCTCTCCAAAAAAAATATTTTCCTCACCTTTAGGCAAAGTAGTTGTCTCTTGATCAGTTATTTCCCCTCCCCTATCGCCAGGAGTCTTGATGTTTTGGTGTTGTCTATAAAATCATATTTACAAAAGTTATTAAATTTCTGTTACATACATTTATATTTACATTTATATAAATACCATGTGGGGCTCAAAAGACTATATGTGGTATATTGCATATTTTTGCCCAAACACAAGTCATATTTTGGGAAAATCTTGAAATGTACTGAATTGTATATATATTGTGTGAAGAATCTAAACCTAACAAAACGTATTGAAGAAATGAATTAAATTTGTGAAGATTCATGAGGTTATGAACTACGATGCGATGTTTCACATCGGCATTTTTCATGAAGTCAAGATCTTCAGATAAGATCGTGGCACCAAATATTGTCAAGAATTTGGGCTTAAAGAACGTTATGACCGAAGCTGCCTCCGTCAAGAAATTGAAAATGACAGTGTTTGGATTTTCAACCCGGCACATGCTTTCCATTTCGGAGGTGTTAGGTAGCGGAGGATAGGCGAATTTCACATTCCTAAGAGCTATCTCCCGTTGTCTGCGTAATGCTCATTTTTCGCACTTTGTCCTTTGTAAGTTACATGTAAATTCGAGGGTCATTCAAAAAATACGTAGACAATGTTCCTCGTCAATACATAATTTTTCAAATCTGAATATCAGTACATTTTTCAATGAAAAAAGACACATTTAATAAATTTCTAAAGTTTCATTCCATTTGATTAAATGGAACTCATACTAGACAATTTTAAATGCAACATGTATGTCACCACGGAGCACGGTCAAAACAGTGTAACGTCGAAAACAACTTTAAAGAAAATTTCTCAAACTCACAGTGCATTTTCATTTTATAATGTTTGTATCGTATTCCTCATTCATTTAAACGTTTCCACAACACTTGACAACTAGTATGCTTACAATAATTTGAACTCCAGACAAATTCTTAGATTATTAAACCAATGCTTCATATTTGCCACATTAAGTAAAACCATATTTGGAAACAGAATTCAGTCATTAGTCACCAAGCGAAGCTACTGGAAAAACGGGGCGGCTCTCGATTCTCACAGAAATTCATCCAGCAGAATCCAATTCTTTTCCAATCTCATCTGGAGCGAATTGCAGACTTCATGCTGTGTGGGGAGAATGAGTAGTGGTCAAAATGTGAAGGTGGGATCCAATTCCATGACAGCCTGGATGAAGTAGAAGTCAGAGATGGATGTCCTCTTGTCCACCATTTAAGGTCCTCCAACCTGCAAAAAGAACGACACCACATCAATACTGACTGGAAGACCTGCTTAGAGAAGTTTAGAACAGGAGAAATGGTGTTACCACTACAAAGACTGAGAGAATACAACATCGGTGGCAAAATGATGTACATCTACCCCCCTACAGGTAAATACTTTACAATTAATTTCAAAATCATGTCCATAATAAGAAATCATCATAAATACTGTAAAAGATCTAATCTTCACTTATAAACTTGTATCATTAATATTTAATATGCAAGTTTTTTTTTTCTAATCCACAGTGAAAACTGTCAAATCCGACATCTGATAATCCCACACACCGTGAATTCCAACATTAAAATTCTTTACCGATTCTAGTATTTTCATTAATTTTAACACTGTGCTATCCGACATCTTGTAATCTTTGTACTCGTCTTTCAGATTCTCTTTGACTGCAATCTCACATCACCGAGTGTCAGTGCCTTCACAGTTGTCAGGGGCAAATTTTAAAATACAGTGCGATAATAAAAGGATAAATTCTAATTTGTTGGTTTGCAAGAAATTAGCATAAACAAAGAAGTTCATAATAGTGACTGATTTTCACACATTTACTACCTGTAGTAATTTGTTTGATACACATACTACCTACCATTGATAACAAATTACAAAAATTCCTGCGTACTTTCATGAATGATTAAACCATTTACTTATAACCTTCACTGATTACTCACATTACAATTGTGATGATTCAAAATATTCAATTTGCATTTTAATTGAACTTTGTTCATTATATTTTTACATACTTGGGTTATGAACATGGAATAAATTTATGAAGTTGAATGTTGTGTACCTGTACTTGGGAGTTTCTTGTAGTGTTCAAAGTCTTTTGCGACTGCCATTCATTTACCATACAGTGTAATATGGACAAATACTGGCCTATTTTCAGATCTACTTCAGCCATATCACGCCACAGGGTTACGTCGATCTTTTTACCATCTTCTTGTAAGCTTATTGTCCTGATGACAGTGTCTGAACCGTTTACTTTCAGTTCTAGTAGATTCAATCTGTCAAAATAAATTGAAATTGTTGACTTACTTAATTATGTAACATTTCAGGATGTGTCCATATTATTGTAAGGCTTGAAAAAGTTTGTTTCCTGTAACATTCCAAAAAAAATCAAGGGTCGTACACATTATGTATAGTTACATAAATAAGAATATTGAAAAATGTGCGAAATAAAATGTGAACTGACTTTTACAGAAATTAATTGCTGTGACAGTGTCAAATATCATATATGCTTAATATAATAAAATTACATATCCATGATATTGAAGTTCATACCAAATTTGATTTGCTATTGAATTGAAGATGTTGAAATGAAATAAAAGAATTCTATGCTGAAGTATGAGGGGAATGGTATGCTAAAGTACAAGGGTTTATCCAAAAATTAATGGAATTTCTAATTTTATTATGAGTTGATCGAAGAAAGCAATAGGCATATTCATAATACCGTCAATTCTCGAATTATCGCCATTCGATTCATCGCCATTTTCGCAATACCGCCATGATTTCCCAAGAACATTTTTCCTGCTATAAAAAATTCTCTTTATAACGCCAAATTCGCATACCGCTATCCGCCACCCTGTTTTCAAAACAAACGTCTATTTTTGAGTGTCAATTATCTCGATATACCGCCACAGGTGCGTGCGGTCAGTGAAGCGCGGCTTATTGATTGACGCTATCCCTGTTGTAAAGCATCCAAAGCCAGACAAGGTACATGCAATAAAATAATTAAATTAGAATTAAATAAACAAATAATTTTAATATGAGCTGTTACAATGATTTTGTTCTGTTGTTTTGTTGAAATAATCATTTAGTCACTGCTTCACCACGAAAGCCGTAGTTGTGAAAGTACGCCGAATACGATATTATTTTGATGAACTCTGCTTTAAACAATGCAAAGTTTGCTTAATAATGATTATACGGTATACATTTTGAACGTTTCACGACTAATGATGCCATAAACAATAAATTTATTCAAGAAACTATTTTATGTACTGTCAACAATATATCACGACGATCGACCCAGCATGTTTTTTTCAATATAAGACGTGCCGATTTATATGTACATAAACACACATGTACATGTCTTTATTTCATAACTGCACATTTTGTTTTAAAGAAATTGTACATAAAAAATACTTAAAGTATTTTAAAATTTAGAAATATGTTTTGTATACATGTACATGTAATTATGAACATACATTTAACAATGTCGGATATCTCCAAGAAACGGGCACTAGGTAAAATGGACAGTACTGACGAGAGTATGGAGCAAGGTGACCAAAGTGACCAGAAACCGGAAGATTTTCAGTTAAGGGATATAATGCAGGGCATTGCAAGTATTCAGACTACTTTGGCGAATTTTATGTTACGGCTCGATGGACAAGGTCGACACTTAGATGGAATTACGAAAGAAATCAGAGCAAAAAAAAGGCATTCAAGAAAGAATTGAAACTGTTCAAGAGCAGGCTAATGACACAATATACCTTGTAACAGAATACAGGATAACCAGAAAAAAATGGAACGTGAAATGAAGAGACTCAAGAATTATGTAGTTCGTCTTGAATACCGTGTAAATTCACAAAGTAAACATATAGTTGATCTTAAGGCAAGGTCGATGGAGAGTAACATCATTGTTAGTGGTCTGCAGGAAAAAGGCCCCGAGAGGAAGTCACCAGAGAACCTTGCACAAATTCTAAGAAATGTATTCATATCAGAGATGAACATGGGGGAGACAGCAGTTGATGAATTACAAATACAGAAACTCTTCCGAATGGGAGTATACGATGCTCAACGAAAATTTTCGAGACCAGTTTGTATGCAATTTGCCGATAAAGCCCAAAAAGACCTTGTTATGAAACACAGAAAAGTTCTGAAAGAAACCAGAAGTCTCTGTCGAGACTGTAGCTCTACTGGTATGTACTTATCAAAAACCATTGCACTATTTTATGTATCTTTGTGTAGTCTACTAGTGTGCCAAGTTATATTGAAATCAGATCAAAATTGTAGGAGGAGTAGCATTTTAAAAGAATTTCACAGAAAATTCTATTTTTAGTAACCATGGCAACACCGTTCATCGAAATCAAAAACCAATGCACTATTTTATGTAGCTTAGTCTTGTCTACTTGTGTGCCAAGTTATTTTGAAATCAGATCAAAATTGAAGGAGGATTAGCGTTTTAAAGGAATTTCACAGAAAATTATTTTTTTAGTAACCAGGGCAACACCGTTCATCGAAATCAAAAACCAATGCACTATTCTATGTATCTTAGGATAGTCTACTTGTGTGCCAAGTTATACTGAAATCAGACCAAAACTGTAGAAGGAGTAGCGTTTTAAAAGAATTTCACAGAAAATTCTATTTTTAGTAACCATGGCAACACCATTCATCGAAATTAAAAACCGATGCACTATTCTAAGTATCTTAGTGTAGCCTACTTGTGTGCCAAGTTATATTGAAATCAGACCAAAACTGTAGAAGGAGTAGCGTTTTAAAGGATTTTCACAGAAAATTCTATTTTTAGTAACCATGGCAACACCCTTCATCGAAATCAAAAACCGATGCATTATTCTATGTATCTAAGAGTAGTCTACTAGGGTGCCAAGTTATATTCAAATCAGACCAAAACTGTGGAAGGAATAGCGTTTTGGAGGAATTTCACAGAAAAATTCTATTTTTTGTAACCATGGCAACACCGTTCATCGAAATCAAAAAACCGATGCACTATTTTATGTATCTTAGTGAAGTCTACTTGTATGCCAAGTTATATTGAAATCAGACTAAAATTGTAGGAGGAGTAGCGTTTTGAAAAATTGTTTACAGACAGACAGACAGACGGACGCCGGACGCATTACTATCGCACAAGCTCTTCTGGTCTCTGACCAGTAGAGCTGAAAAAATCGGACATAAGAATTGCCCAACAACAACCAGAGGAGATACGGGAACAACGAAAACAGCTGTATGAAGTTCAAAGAAAATATGCAGAACGAAATATTGAGACGAAAATGAAGGGGGACAGGCTTATCTTTACCCAGAGTAATTCAATCTACAGAGAGAAAGTAGGATCTCCTCCAACGGCAGATGAGGTGATTTCCAGCGACGTAGTCAAGATTACCGTTAACCCTGGAAAGTCAATTGAGAACAACGGAAACCAGTTTATGGCGCATTCCACCCAAGTCGATTCCTATAAACAGATTAAACGATCATTAGTGGAAATCATGCGTATCGAACCGTACCCAGCGCGAGCCATAACGTTTATGCTTATCGCTTCACAAGCAGTGATGGGATAATCCATGAAGGATCAAATGATGACGGGGAACATGGTGCGGGAAGGTTACTTTTAAAAATGCTAGCCGAAAACGAAGTTAACAACGTACTGGTGGTTGTCTCTCGATGTCATGGAAACAATATTGGACCTCGTCGATTTTCCCATATCAAAGTAGCAGGTCTTAGTGCCGTAAAAAATTTACAAACTTCAGTTTGAAAACATGAAAAATAAACACAGTATCATCTTCGACTCTAGAACTGTTCTGGTTTTGATCTGAAATTATTTTTTAAATGTGATCTAAAGTTAAAATGTGTAATACATTTTTAATGAATTTTCAAGTATCCTGGATTTCTTTCTTCCAGCCAATAATATTCCGGCAGGTTTTGAAACATACTATTTCCTGTTCTTGCTTACCTTATGACATTTCCCGAAATAAGTTCTGTATTCTTTTTGTCAGCTCAACTTTAGGCGATATGTAAGTTTTATTTTTCTACTCAACATGTCACATAATTTATAGGGATCTGTATACATTGTCTTTTTGGTTACTTATAGATACATAACCTAATTAATTAAAAAGACGGACAAGTTGTGATTACATTACACAAGTAGTGGTTTCCCTCATAAGAGATTAATAAATTTTAATTCACAACCTGTTAGGTAGATTCATATTTTTTCTACAAATGGAATAGACCATGTATATTGTATTCCCTACACCTGTAAACCAATTCTCATTCTTTTAAGAGATGTTTAATGTTAACTCTTAAGAAATACCAATTATAATCTGTTTTTGGTATAAATTTTCTACTCTCAAAATCAACAAGACATGTATTCTCTGGCAACCCACACATTTTTGTATACATGCATTTGATTATACATGCATTTTCACTATAACATCATTACAATGAAATTAAGAACTTTGGAAGAGGTGCCCTTCCTTATCATATATATGTACTAAGTTAATAAGCGTGATGAGCGTTAAATTAATGTAATACATTCTTTCATTGTGAGAAATTTCATGATGAACTTAAGGATAAATATTTTTTTTCATTTACTGATTTTGAGATACTTCAGCTTCTTGTGTGCAAGATTGACTAAATACTATAAAGTATATAGAACATTCACATTTAATAAACATTGTTACATTCAGGATACACAGATTAACGCAAATTCAATTAATAATAATTTTATTAAATAAACAGAAGAATTTTTCTAAGAAAAAAAAAAATGGTTAAACCTTACTGTCACTAAAAAACACATGACAGAATCTGTACAAAAAAAATTCACAAAATAAAATATATTGTCCAAGAATGTTGTACTCTTGTGACTTCTGATTTTGAGATACTTCAGCTTCTTGTATGTAAGATTGAGCCTTACGAGGGTTGTATCAAAATTTTGTAGACTCGGCTCATATCTTTCAAAGAAATTAATGTATCTTTATAAAATTTTCAGGGTTGATAAAGCGTGTTCTTGACTGATAAATTACGAGGTTTTATCATGTTTACTTGAAAACTTTTTGAGAAATAACATTTAAAGTGATATCGTTCTCTAATACCCGGAGCAATCTGCAACGTCAAAAAATACAAATGTCAAGGGTCAATTTTTTGGCGAAAATATTTCAATTACAAGAATCAAATTATTAAATCAAACGAAACGGTTATAGATATAAATGTGAAATATTTTAATTACGAAAATATGAAAACACTTGTAAACAAAGTATATGCATGTACAGGTATGAAATAATAATAATTTGAAAATGCTATATTTAATACGTAATATCGCGATTACTTCGCAGTTATCTAACTTACTACCGCTCTTTTGCGAAGGAGTCGAGAAAGCTCAAATCTCACGAGATTACAGGGGCACATGGCTTTGTTTACAGTAGTGACAATCGAATGATTTGAGCAATTTTATGCCAAAGGTACAATGTATTGCCAAGAATTTAATTCCAGATAGTAGATTGTCAAATAAGGAAAGTTTAGATTATTTTATCAGCTTTAAAATGCGACGATTTTTAAAGAAAATTTAATTAGAAGAGCCCGCTTGGTTAAACATATAGATAAAAATGTAACATTTTAAGATTAGATCCTCTCAAAAATTAAATAGACTGGTTCGGCAATTGTTATGCAAGGTATTCCACCAGGATTTTTTACTTATCTGTCCTTATAAATTCTACAATGATCGATCTTGCATTGTATTCAATAGCACATTTGTCCCCAGCCAACAGACGTTTCCTACCTCCATCGCGAAAGAGTTCCGCTAAGTTAAGTAATCGCGATATCAAGTATTGGACTTTTCGTCTGTTTCCTCTAATGGAGTTGCACAATGGAACTCTTGCCCATTTCTTAGCCCTGTCTTTATTTTAGTTACTGTTATTCACATATACATAGAGAAACCGTTTTCGTCATTTTGAATTCTAAGGACGAGAAAAAGTTTCCTACTCTACCAAACATTTATGACTGGCACATTTCTGTAAGAGTGAATTCAGGATCAGAACACTTGATCATAGTCCAGTGCGCCGCCTGTGCCAACGAAGCCGCCATTTTGCAAAAAGTCCGATTTCAACCCCATGTATATAAAACGTTATAAAATTCGTATTTATCAAAGCATAAACTCCAAATTTTGAGGAAATATAGTTAATAAAACATCATTAAGAATTTTCATTTCCTTTAAAAAAATACGGTGCAGTAATTACTTTTCCGTGGGATTTTAAATATAATATGTAAAGTTTTTTTTGCAACTTTTGAGTATTGCGCCACCTTCCTACACTAGACAATGAAATGTGTCTTTTAAATTGGAATAATCTGTGTAGTTTCTTCATATTTGTCCATAAATTTATTAGATAGTAATGGTTTAATCTATATTCGAAGTTTCATTAATGTATGACGTTGGGTTCCTACAAAACGCTTGTCTACGGAATTTTGGAACAACCCTCGTACTATATAAAATATAAAATATATAAAAATTCACATTAAATAAATATTAAAAGTTCAAGATATACAGATAGATGCAAATTCAATAAATATTGTATTAATATAAAAAAAAATAAACAGCTGCTCTTTTGTAATACATTTCAATATTTTTTTTCAACAACTGATAAACATACAATCATTCAAAATCAAAATATACAAATCAATTTCAAAAACCTGAGATTTATTTTTTTGCCATTTCTGTTGCTGTAAAATTGTATTAAAAAAATTCAAATTCTAATCATTAATATTTTTGATATATACAGACTAATTTCTGATACCTGCAACTATTAACTGGTTGAATAATACAGAATATATTTTCTTAAGGTAGTCCTTTTTCAAATGTATAAATACTGTAAAAGAAATAAATTGAAAAACTGAAATGTGCAACAGTAAGGCAAAATATGCAACAAACTACAACACTCTGTTGGAAAAGCTATGATTGTTTTACAAAATGGATAATGTGCCCAATCTACTGTTAGAAGCCCTTCTCCTGTGGTAAATTATAATAAAAATGATTTCACTAGTTTTATGTGAGTATAAAATATAATGAATAAAAAACAGATCCTTGTCAACAGTTTTCAATAGTTTGGATACTTTATCGTGGCTTTTGGCCTTTTATTGTTAACAATTGTATTTGTATTATTATGAATATAAAAATGAAAACAAGAGGCCCATGGGCCACATCGCTCACCTGAGCACTAAGGGCAGGAAAAAGTAGAAAATGGCTTTTTTTAATGTAAAGTTTAAATCCAAAAGTAGTCTCATGACCAATCATGGATTTCCTTGTGAGCAAATATCGAAATGTTCACTGCATGGCGTGTTTCTGAGGCTCGGATTGTTAATTTGTTGGCGATGTACGCGCATGCGGGCGGTTAACTGGGTCCCGGTCTGGCCGATGTATTCCTCTCCGCAGTTGTTACAAAGCAAAACTCACTTATTTTAACGGATAATTTTTTATAAAACCACGGATACGCACCAATATCTAAATTTCACTTCGTGCCATCCTACTCACACCAAAAGAAATATCCCTTACAACTTAGCCAGAAAGATTTGTATGATTGTGAAAGATACAGAAACTAGAAATCAAAGGTTGACCGAACTAAAAACATTTCTTCTAGCACCACTCCAGAACAATATTCCGTAAAAAGATGCGGTGATCCGAGATGCGGTACCTGTCCTAATCTACGAACAGGATCCTCTATGATTTTCAAGTGTGGAAAACATTTCTTGTGAATGAAAATATGACCTGTCAGAGCAAAAACCTCCTTTATTGTATTACGTGTAACAACTGCGGAGAGGAATACATCGGCCAGACCGGGACCCGATTAACCGCCCGCATGCGCGTACATCGCCAACAAATTAACAATCCGAGCCTCAGAAACACGCCATGCAGTGAACATTTCGATATTTGCTCACAAGGAAACTACTGTTTGTTCCCTTTTTATAAACTTAGGAACGATTCCACTGCAATGAGATTAGCAAAAGAAAACTACTTCATAAATCTTTTTTCACCAAAACTGAACAAACATTAACATTGAGAAATTATATCATCAATTAGAATTTCTGTTCACTTTGTTTATTGAGACTGAAAAATATGTGATTTATTGTCCATTATTGTCCAATTTGATTTTCCCTAACTTTTACGTAACAAAGTCATACAATGACGTCATAGATTACATCCTTCCCTGCAAAGACTCTCATGACGTCATAGTTAACGTTACTAAGCAAAACAATCAGTTCAATTTATGTACACCTGAAGACGGATTATGAAATCCAGAAAGCGCTTGTGTTAAATGAAATTTGGAAACTTCATTTTCTTTTTCTTTTATAATTATTTTCACCTGTGTGACATCGACTGTGAACTATTTTCACTATATATATATATATATATATATATATATATATATATATATATATATATATATATATATATATACATTCACTGTGTTTTTCTAATAAGCTTACTGTGAAATGATTTGAAAAACATTTTCTTGTATACTCACGGGTAGAAATATACACGGAGAAACGTACGTTAACGTGACGTCACAATGAGAATGCGTTAGTAACGTTAGTGACGTTAGTAAAATGCAATAATAAAGGGCAGCGAGAATTTCAAATATTGAGTATATTTTGGTTGCCTCCAAACAGGTAAAATGTAAATATAAGGAATTTTAAAACGCCCGTCTTAAGACGGGACGTATTATGCTATAGGCTTCGTGTCTGTCTGTCCGTCTGTTAGCTTTTCTCGTGTCCGGCTCATAACTTGAATACTATAAGGCCTAGAGTTATCAAACTTTGTCAGCTGATACATCTTGGGTAGAATGTGTGTCGCGCACAAAAAGTAGGTAGCTCTGACCTATAATTAAAAAGTTATAGCCAAATATGGAAAAATCCTGTCCAGTTCATAGCTAGAAAACTATTAGACTTAGAATCATCAAACTTGGCCAGTTTATGCATCTTAGGTAGAAGGTGTGTCGCAACCTATTTCAAGGTCACTGTGACCTTTAATTTAAGTGGAATTTAAAAAAAATGTATTTTTTATGCCCCCCTTCGAAGAAGGGAGGGCATATTGCTTTGCTGCTGTCTGTCGGTCGGTCGGTCTGTCGGTCCATTTAGTTTCCGCTCATTTTCTTCATAACCGTTGCACATACTGAAATGAAATTTGGTATACAAGTATATCACATAAATATCTAGGTCAAGTTCTATTTTGGGTCCAATCGCAGCAATTTTTGACGGAGTTATGCCCCTTGGACTTAAAAAAATTCCAATTGTTTGCAGTTTCCGCTCATTTTCTTTGGAGAGGTTGCACATATTGAAATGGAATTTAGTATAGAGATTAGTCAGAAGAATATCTAGGTCAAGTTTTGTTTTGGGTACGATCGCACCATAATTGACAGAGTTATGCCCCTTGGACTTAGAAAAATTCCAATTGTTTGCAGTTTCCGCTCATTTTCTTTGGAGAAGTTGCACATATTAAAATGGAATTTAGTATACAGATTAGTCAGATGAATATCTTGGTCAAGTTCTGTTTTGGGTATGATCGCACCATAATTGACAGAATTATGCCCCTTGGACTTAGAAAAATTCCATATTTTTGCATTTTCCGTTCATTTTCTTTGTAGAGGTTGCACATATTGAAATGGAATTTAGTATACAGATTAGTCAGATGAATATCTTGGTCAAGTTCTGTTTTGGGTATGATCACACCATTTTTGACAGAGTTATGCCCCTTGGACTTAGAAAAATTCCAATTTGTGGGGGAGGAGGGCATAAGTGTTTTACAAACATCTCTTGTTTCTATTCATTTACACATTCATTCAAAAAAAATGTAAAACTATTGCACTAACCTTATTAGAAAAATGTTAAATTAAGAAAATACTTATTTTTTTAGCATATATACTTGACAGCAATCTATAACAAATGTAATGTATGTTAGAGAAATTCCACCACTCCCATGAGTCTAATTATCAAGCACTGGTCAAGAAGAATTTTGATAACAGAAAATTGCATGTCAAATTAGAGAGAGAAGTTAATGAGTTTAGTGTGAGAAAAAGCTGTAAGAGCATCAGTGCTATCTATATCCCTTGAGTATTGGGCCAAATGGGTAAGCCTTTTGGATTAAAAATAGCTCTTCTTGGATAGCCAAAGTTTTAAAATGAATTTGATGAGAAGTAATTAAAACTAATTTGATATTGCATATTAAACTATTACATAATATTGTGAACTTAAAAATTAATTTTATGGGGGTAGGGGTTGAATCTGCATGTCTATGTGAATTGCATATTAAAAATTAACTGTCTGACATTAAATCTCAAAAAAAAATCATTGATGTTTTATACGTTTTAAAAATGTTTTATGGTAGATAGTGCAGATCCAATAATCTTTTGGGAGTAATGAGTAGACAAGCATCCAGTTAAAGATTAATTAATGTGTTCAATGTAGGAAGGCTAGCTGCATGTCTCTTTCATTCCTTAAGAGCATGCTCTTAATTGTCTCCTTCAGGAATTAGACAGAAGAACTGTTGGTCAGTTTATATTTGATGGCCAGCCTTTTATTTCTAAAATTAATTAGGTGTAGATTAAGTTGTGAAGATTAATTTGATATTGTTTAACATAATAGGCATTTGGCAAGGTATAGAAATCTACGAATGATGCAATATTTGTTATGATTAATGCCTACACCACATGAGATGGATAAACAAATTTTTTAAGGTGTGTCAAAATCAATGAAATCTTAAAATCAAGGTTGACATGATTTTCATGCACTTTAAACTGTTTAAGATACATTATAATTGTATTTTTTGACGGGCGTATCATGCTGTGGCGTGGCACTTTATTTTCAGTTTAGTGTGAATTACTGGTGTGTGAATCACACAGACTTGCACATAGGCATATATTTCATGAAGCGCTAGCGAGCTTCATGATCGATATTTGCCTACGTGACAAGTCTGTGTGATTCACACACCAATAACTCACACAAAACTAAAAAACATTCCTCAAATATATCTTTTAAAACTTTGGTCGGCCATTTTGGCCCGCCCTACCCCTGGGGGTCATGATTTTTAAAAAAATGGAATCTACACTACTTGAGCATGCTTCCATAAAAATATGATGAATTATGGCTTTGTCATTCTTGAAAATAAGATTTTTAAAGAATTTTCCTATATATTTCTATGTAAAACTTTGGTAAGCCATTTTGGCCCCGCCCTAACCCCGGGGGTCATGATTTGAACAAACTTGCATCTACACTACCTGAGGATGCTTCCATATAAATATGATGAATTATGGCTTTGTCATTCTTGAGAAGATTTTTTAAGAATTTTCCTATATATTTCCATGTAAAACGTTGGTCGGCCATTTTGGCCCCGCCCTACCCCGAGGGTCATGATTTGAAAAAAAAAGTTAATCTACACTACCTGAGCATGTTTCCCCATAAGTTTCATCTTTCCTGGCACAGTGGTTCTAGAGAAGAAGATTTTTTAAATATGCCACCATATTTTCATTAATTCCCAATTATCTCCCCTTGAATGAGGGTTCGGCCCTTCATTTGTACATACTTGAATCCCCTTCACCCAAGGATACTTTGTGGCAAGTTTGGTTGAAATTTGCCCAGTGGTTCTTGAGAAGAAGTCGAAAAGGTGAAAACTTTACAGACAGCTAGACAGACAGACGGACAGACAGACGGACGCCGGATAAAATGTGATCAGAAAAGCTTACTTGAGCTTTCAGCTCAGGTGAGCTAAAAATGGGTGTGTCGGACTGTGTCCTTGTACAAAAGAGGAAAATGTATGTCAAGATGGATATGGAGATAATGAACAGTATTCAATCTTAAAATCCATAAAACAATACAAATTGAGAGCAGAGCAAACAAAGCCCTTGAAGCTTCGGAAGTGGGATCAGGTGCCATGGATTAGTTTTAATATCACGTGACAATGCTGACCAGTCAAGAATAAATAATTTCTGACTTGCTACAAAATCAGCTATCTGTTCAATCACCTCCAAGATTTATGTCAGTAGGAGCATCTGAAGCAAATCTGGTAGTGTAAATCCTTAAATGTTTAAAAGCCTGGTTTTTGAAACAATCCATCTTAGTAGTCAAATTGGGCAATTTTAAGGTACTTGTTTACTCAGAAGGAAAAAAAATCTACTGATAATAATTAAAACTCGTCTATTAAATCAGCAAGACACACGTATGTATTGACAAAATCTACTTTAAAACATGTAGGTCAATGACCTACTTTTTACTATTAGCCAATGAAATCAAAGCATAAATTCACCATTGTAAATATGGATTTTTCAATATTTAACAAAAATTTTTCTTGCGAGCATGAAATTGAAACATTCTACCATATTGATTTATTAATCAAGGTGTTATCTTAAAAAAATAACAACAAAACTATTACAGAAATCAATCACGTTTTTATTTTCTGTAACCCGAATTTCCTCTGTTCCATGACATTTTATGCATGTAAATAAACCTTTATTCATTCAAATATTCTAAAAAAAATTAGGCTGATGATAACTCTTATTGGTTGTTTTATACAAACAGAGAACATCTTATAAGAAATAAAAATTAATCACAAAGTTGGTGTCAATGATCAAAATTTTGAGATATTTTGTTACAAAAAACCTGAATTTCCTCTGTTTCATGACATTTTATGCAAATAAATAAACCTTTTTTCATTCAAATATTCTTAAAATTTGGCTGATGATAACTCCTATTGGTTGTTTTATACATACAGAGAACATCTTCTAAGAAATAAAAATTAATCACAAAGTTGGTGTCAATGATCAAAATTTTGAGATATTTTGTTACAAAAAACCTGAATTTCCTCTGTTTCATGACATTTTATGCAAATAAATAAACCATTTTTCATTCAAATATTCTTAAAATTTGGCTGATGATAACTCTTATTGGTTGTTTTATACATACAGAGAACATCTTCTAAGAAACAAGAGGCCCAAGGGCCTTGAATCGCTCTTCTGATAAATTGTACAACCTATCAATTGTATTTGAAGCCTCTAACCCTAAGTATCCTACGACCAAAGTTGCACCAACTGACAAAGTTTGATGATTCTTAGCCAATAAGGACTACTTCTTGGTCTACATTCTTGGAAAACCCCAAATGCATCAACTTACACAGTATGATTATTCTAAGCCATTAATACCTAAGATACTTAAATATGGCCATAAAAAGTTGAAATTAGGTCACTGTAACCTACTTTTTGGTCGACATTCTCCGAAAACCCAAAATGCATCAAATGACAAAGTTTGATGATTCTAAGCCAATAAGTACCAGAGATACTTAGATATAGCCATAAAATGTTGAAAGTAGGTCACCATGACCTACATTTTAGTCTACATTTTTCAGAGTCCAAAGATGCATCTGCTGACTAAGTTTGATGATTCTAAGCCAATAAATACCCAAGATACTTAAATATAGACATAAAATGTCGAAAGTAGGTCACCGTGACCTAATTTTTGGTCATCACTCTCCAAAAAACCCAAGATGCATCAACTGACAAAGTTTGATGATTCTAAGCCAATAAGTACCGGAGATACTTAAATATAGCCATAAAATGTCAAAAGTAGGTCACCGTGACCTAATTTTTAGTTTTCACTCTCCGAAAACCCAAGATGCATCAACTCACAAAGTTTGATGATTCTAAGCCAATAAATACCTAAGATACTTTAATATAGCCATAAAATGTCAAAAGTAGGTCACTATGACCTAATTTTTGGTCATCACTCTCCGAAAACCCGAGATGCATCAATTGACAAAGTTTGATGATTCTAAGCCAATTTGTACAGGAAATACTTAAATATAGCCATAAATGTCAAAATTAGGTCACCATGACCTAATTTTTGGTCGTCACTCTCCAAAAACCCAAGATGCATCAACTCACAAAATTTGATGATTCTAAGCCAATAAATACCCAAGATACTTAAATATAGCCATGAAATGTCGAAATTAGGTCACCGTGACCTAATTTTTGGTCGTCACTCTCCAAAAACCCAAGATGCATCAACTGACAAATTTTGATGATTCTAAGCCAATAAGTACCGGAGATACTTAAATATAGCCATAAAATGTCAAAAGTAGGTCACCGTGACCTAATTTTTAGTTGTCACTCTCCGAAAACCCAAGATGCATCAACTGACAAAGTTTGATGATTCTAAGCCAATAAATACCTAAGATACTTTAATATAGCCATAAAATGTCGAAAGTAGGTCACCGTGACCTACATTTTGGTCGACATTTTTCAGAGTCCCAAGATGCATCTCCTGACCAAGTTTGATGATTGTAGGTCTGAAGGTAATCAAAAAATGCCTTTTAAACAATTTGAAAACATATGCCTGCAAAATTCTAAAAGTAGGTCACAGTGACCTACTTTTTCTTAAATATGTTTTAAGGTCCCAAGATGCAGCAACTTACAAGATTTGATGATTCTAACCCTTTCAGTGCCTGAAATAATTGGATTTAATGTTTTAAAAAGGTTAAGTCATAAAGTTCAAAAAGTAGGTCACGTTGACCTACTTTTAGGTTGGCGTTGTTCAAGGACCCAAGATGCATCAACTGACTAAGTTTCATGATCATAGGCCTTAAAGTGTCAAAAATATGCCTACAAATCAATTTGAAAACAAATGCCCGCAAAATTTAAAAAGTAGGTCACCGTGACCTACTTTTGAGTTAAAATGATGTGAAGTCCTAAGATGCATCAACTTACAAGATTTGATGATCCTAGCCCGTATAGTAAGCAAAATATTAACATTTTTATTAATTGTAAATTTAGGTCAACTTCAAAGTGACCTTGAGGCCACGCCCTTTGCCCCAGGGTCATGCCTTGAACAATTTTTAATCTTCAACATATCCTGATTCTTGTATGTAAGTTTGGTGAAAATCTGCCTGGCGGTTCTGGAGAAGAAGATTTTTCAGCAACTAGTACTTTTGGTTTTGTTTTCCTGATTATCTCCCCTTGTTTTAGGGTCCCAACCCTTATTTTAGTATAAATGGTAGCCCTTGGTCCAAGTTTACCCCGTGGCAAATTTGGTACTGATTGGCCAAGGGGTTCTTGAGTTATGGCCCATATTCTAAAACGTTAACGCACACCGCACACTGCACAAATGGCCATAGCATTAGCTCTTTGAGCCTTTGGCTCAGAAGAGCTAATAAAAATTAATCATAAAGTTGGTGGCAATGATAAAAATTTTGAGATATTTTGTTACAAATAACCTGAATTTCCTCTGTTTCATGACATTTTATGCAAATAAATAAACCTTTTTTCATTCAAATATTCTAAAAATTTGGCTGATGATAACTCTTATTGGTTGTTTTATACATACAGAGAACATCTTCTAAGAAATAAAAATTAATCACAAAGTGTGTGTCAATGACCAACATTCTGAGATATATTTTGTAACAAATAACCTGAATTTCCTCCGTTTCATAACATTTTATGCAAATAAACCTTTTTCCATTCAAATATTAAAAAAAATTTGGCTGATGATAACTCTTATTAATTGTTTTATAAATACAGAAATCACCTTGAAATAAGTAAAAATAAATAAAAAGTGGGTGTCAATGATCAAAATTTTGAGATATTTTATTACAATTAATCTGAATTTCCTCTGTTATTTTTCAATTTCAAGTGATATTCCATTATTTCTCCTTATAATGTGTAATAAAAAGAAGTTGAATTGTTTGACAAAATCTTTTCATGTCAACTCGGTGTGATTTTTTGAACTTCAAAAATAGTTTATGGACATTGTTCTAGGAAAGTAAGGGAAACAAATTAAATTACAATCCCTTGTCCCATATTCTACACATTCTCGATTTAAATCATAGCAAAACCAAAAGATCATACAAAATTCTGCAATACACATGCAGTGTATGAAAAAAAAAAACAGTACACTCAATATAATTTAAAATGAATTTTTGAATCATTTAGTTAAAATAAATTAAATTTACATGCAATAAATGTAATGATTAATAAATCAGAAATGAATTAATGCATGAACAAAGTAAAAGATAGAATGTACTATTTCTTATATGACTCAACATCATCCATTTCAAGGCAAAACTAATGATCAACTTCTTTCATGAATTTTGCACAATATGACCTCAATGTTTGTGAGCAAAGTACAAGAAGCAAAACTCCAGAGAATATACATCTAGTGATCATTTAACTTTTGTTTGAAGACATGAAAACCTGGGTAACAATATCAATAATTTTCTTGCACTTCGTAACTCTGACAGATTTGTTGTCACACAGCTCAGTGAATAGATTATAAATGCCATCAGGACTTCTAGAATGTGCTAATCTGAGACAATCAAAGTTTAGGCCACTACCTGCCACCTTCTTTGCCATTCTGACACTCAAAACATTTTTATCAATCAAACCTTGTAAGGATGGAATGTTTCTATCTACAACCTTCTGGTAGTTATGAACACTCAAAGCATACTGAAATGTAAATGTACAAGATGAATGTTCGCCATCACAAAAATGAACAGTGTCAAATAACCTCTGCAAAACTAAAACATCCTCTACAGCATTATGCGCATTGTAAGTACATTTTAGCAGCACTTCTGATAAATATTGCTGGCTATATGAACACAAATTTGGATGGACAAGTTTGAATAGAAATCTAGTATCTAAAAAAACTTGTACACATTTTGACATTCGATCCAACAGCGAACAAGAATTTAGAGCTTGAAAAAGAACATGAACATCAAAACTTTTGATATTGTGGCCAACTAAAAAAACATTGCCTTGCTTCTCAATAAAGCTTAAAAAAGAGCCAAGTGCATTGGAAATTGAAACAGCATTGACTCTTCTCTCATGGTGATAGAGGGTTCCATTATCCAGCTTTAGGCCGGTAATCGTGGAGGCAGAGGGTGTAATTGGCTTCTTAGACATTACATAGGAAGAAAATGTCTCCTTCCCACAAATGGCAGCCACCTGTAGAATGTGTGATGTTCTCGCTGAAATAAAAAAAACATTTATTACAAAAAAACCTACCAAAATCTACAATAGCATTCATTATCTTTTTAATTTTTGTACCAAAACCAGCATTGGCTTTCTTTCATATTTTATAAATTAGATTAGACAACTTTTTTTTTAAGTTTTCCATAAAACCAATTGTACAAATTTAGTTTAGAGAAATAAAATTCATCAATACCAAGTCCTGTTGTTTCCAGGTCAAAAAAGACAAATTCTTTGTCTTTGATTGACAAACTCTGCTGTTGAGGTTCAGATGAGGGTGGTGGAATTTCATCAACTACAACAGTGGAATCAGAGATTCCAACCCCAGACTGATATGTTGGGCCCTCTCTTATCTCTTTACATACTGTGGTCTGGACTCTGCAAAGACAATACAATTTTAAAAATTCATAACTGAACAACTAGTATTTGAACCCTCAAAACAAAATTAATTTTCAAAACTTAACAAAATGAGCAAAGTTAAAATATTTGAGTATGCATGAAATGCACAACCAATTCTGTCCTGTCAACATTTAATACTATCGTTATGAATACCTTACAAAATTAAGAAAAAGCTCCAGGTATATGACAAACAGCGGAGTCCAACACAATCAAACCCCACAAAGAGGTTGGAGGTGGAGGTGGAGTACGTAAATCTGTATACAGGGTTATTTTTTGCCGTTTTGCACTTGCAAATAATTTTGCTCCATTTTAAATTCAACCAGTCATAGTTCGGTTTTAGAAATTATGCTGTGTAATTTGAAATCACCCCGTTTTAAATTCGGCCAATGAAGAAGAGGGCGAAAGGGGTGAAAATACAATGAGCCAAAATTTCCCTGTATACATAACTTATAATAAACACTGTGCCGGATAATTATGCCACTTCAAAAGTGGCATTTTGGCGCCCGCCAAATATTCAATTTTCAGCAAAATGAAAGATGTCATCTGAAAGACCTTGATGTGTAGACTTCATATCCACCTTTTGTTATTGTGTATCTCACCTGTCAGGTGAGATACTCACCTTTAATTAAAAAAATCCCTTAGGAGAAAAAAATATCCTGTAGGAATGTAAGAATTCCCAAGGGATTTACATGAAATCCTGCAGGATTTTGAAAAATCCTATTGGAAATTTGTCAAATCCTACAGGAAATAATTTTCCCAAGGGAATTATAATTTTCCTGTAGGAAAATGTAATCCTATAGGATCTTTAAGAAATCCCAAGGGAATAAATATTCCCATGGGAAGTTTAATATTCCTATAGGAGTTAAGATCTTCAATATTTTTCCTATAGGAATTTATTCAAATTTAACTGAATTTTAGGTGCTCCTAAGGGAGAAAAAAATCCCGCAGGAATTTTGTGATTACTATTATTTTCCTGCAGGAAAAAATCATTATGGGTATTTTTTTACTATTCATGTAAACTCTATTATAATATCATAATCCCAAAATGTTGTTAAAGTTGCAGTTACTGTGCATGACCATAATCAAGACTTAATTTTATTTTTCCACAAATTGTTTCATTGAGAGATAGTCAATTTAAAAAGGATATATGTTGCAATGTTGTTTCTTGTCAAAAAATCTTTAGAAATGTAGATAGACTTGTTTTATACCTCAAAACTTGAGAATTTTCAATCATATTACCTATCAAAGCAAAATCAAAATCTATCGCTGCATGTCATACTCTATTATTTGATTTTAATAAAATACAGTGGAAAAATGAGTCGCTTTAGGTCACATACACTGTACCTTGTTCTTTTGGATTTCTTTACTATTATTGATCGTGTGGTATTCTATACGATATCCTTTAGATTACTAAAATAATTCACTTGAATCTTTCATCCTCAAACCTGTCTCTCATTGCTGTTGTGTTTTTTTAACCCGATCTTCAACTTAAATCATCACGATGAGACTAAAGATTGTTTGTCTGACGGTGCAGTTGTAAAAACAGGAAATCATTTTCAGCCGGTAAATGATTGTTCTGCAACCTTGCTTTTTCCGGATAAAAATTTGTTCATTGGGAGACACAATAATTCCTTTACCAAAAAAAAGGTTATCTAGCATTGAGGGGGTAAAGCAGGGCATATAATAGCTATGATTCCTTTGGTATTATTTTCATCAGCAAAATTATGTAAGTGTGTAATGGGGGGGGGGCTGTAGGCAACTCAATATTTTCTGGAATGTGTTATGCTGTTCACACCTTTTATTGCTAGTATGCTTACTAAACATTCATTCAATTTTATTACTTAAATATCAGCTACTGGTCTTTTTTACCAAAATATTATAACTTCATACTCACTGGTGGATTTAAGGGGGGGGGGCCCCCCCCCCCCCCATAAAATTTTCAGTTAACGTAAATCAGAGTTTCGTCTAGAAAATGTAAATTTGTCGATCTGACTGTCATTTTCAAGACGAGTGACCAGGTAAAAGTTGTAGGAACAGGTCCATTCCTAAGGAACTGCTTGGTAGACCTCATTTTTACCCTACAAAATCTCTAGAACCCCCTGGGCCCCCACCAGCGCTTAGCCCTGAACCCACTGGGGGCCACTAGACCCCTTGCCTACTTATGGCGCCTCCTGTAATTCTCGGTTCCTCGCCTGATACTTTCTGAGTTTCAAGAGAGGTTAAACCTTGCAATGACTATGATACCATTATGTCACATATGTGCAATATTTTCAAATATCACCATTAATTCACCAATGGTTTTGGCAAAGAGCACCCATTTATATGGAACCCCTTTTTACTGAAAGTGAAATAAATGGTGAAAATAGTATGATTTATCTCTATTTATTAGTTTACTTCATTGTGTTATTTAGTACATGTAATACAATAATATAATATAATAATAATATATAATAATTTATGTGTCCATCAGAAAGTCCATTAAATATACATCAAGATGGAATCTTCCTCATGGGCAGGCTTCACCACTTCATGTCTATTTATTAGTTTACTTTCAGTTTCATTTACATATAATACAATAAGTGTCCATCAGAAAATCCACTGAATACACATTACGCTGGGATCTTCCTCACGTGGGCAGGCTTCACCACTTCAACAAAGTTGTCTTCAGCATACCTCACCCTGTAACCTGTTTAATAAATAAATAATATATTTAGGAAAATAAAAAAAAATGAAGGACTTTACAACAAGTTTGAGAAAGAGAAATATATATATTGATTACAGAGAATTATAAACTTATATTGTACAAGATAATTAAGTATTTTGTTAAAAAAATATTGGACGAGTAACCATTAAACAAATGAGTTTCTAAATAACATTATCTAAAACTATTCAGTGCATTATTACTTAAGACAAAGGTATATGTATATAGAAAAATGGTTTGTCAAGAAGTTATGTTTTTTTTCTCAGATTTCATTTTATAAAAAAAAATACCTTCTGGCTTCTTCCTTTTCCCCAACACATTGGCTCGGTACCATGTCTTCTCCGGGAAGTAGTATGCCTCCACTGCATCTCCTTTACTAAATGTGACCTTAAACATAAAAAAGCCATTGATATTTCTTCCATTTAAAACCTTTTTGTCTTGATTTGATTGTGATGAAAAATATTAAATATCATTTTCACCATTATTGTCATATTATTCAAAATTATTTCTTCACTAGGTGATCTAACTTTTTTTTTTGATTTGTTCACATTCGACTCAATTAATAAAATCTGTAAAGTTTTTTTTTTATTTTATGCCATATAATATAAACCGGTATAAAAACCTTTGAACTTTCTATCAGCATTGAATGTTTCTATCTTAATTTTTGAACATTAAAAAAAGATTATCAAATAGGATAAATAAAATTTAGCTAAAATTAAAAGGAATTCATGCTTACAACAGATTCTGTAGAAATATCTTCTTCCTGCATTCTTTCAAGTACAACCCAAGCATTCTGCAACTAAATATAAATGATAATTAATTTGATGAATTTGATAATTAATACAATAACTTCAAACTTCCGAATAAATTATCAAATACTTTTACTAGTTCTTATCAAGTTACATATACAAAACTTTTTTGATTATCAAAATGCAATACATGTATATCATAAGTTTTAAAGGCAGAACAGCAAGAGGATATCTCGTCAGAGTATGTCATTTACCTCTGATTCTTTTCTTTGTACAGCAGTCTGAAAAAAAATCAACAATTATGTAGAGATTGTAGCAATGATATACACTAAACATTCACATCTCAAAAGTTAGAATACATTACCATAAAATTGATTTAAAAATTGTTGTGATACATAATGTTTTGCTGAAATATCTTTTGAAAGTATAATAAATACTCGTGTTTGACAAGTAAGATGTAAATGTATATCCACTAAACCTTCAGGGGAAATCAAAATGGTTACCAATGTTTTCACTATTTAAAATAAAATCTATTGGGTGCCACTATACCTCTTTTCTTCTTTTGTCTTTGTTCTGACCCCTGGTCTGCTGAGTTTCCAAGGCTATCTATAAAATTTATCATAGAGATCATTTATTACACATTTTAAAGTAATATACTATTTAATTCTGAACCCAATTTCAATTACCTTTTCCATTTTAAAATTTAAAATGATTTGATATTCTTTTTAAAACTTATTATTTACCACTGGATTTTCCTCCTCCTGTTCGACTTCTTCACCTGCCCCGTCAAAGGTAAATGGATCCTATAAATCAAAACATTATATTAATATGTGCTTTAGTGTCCCAAAATTGTTTTGATACACATTCTTCATAATCAATCTATGAAATTCGTACCATTTCATCTTGTCCGCTGCCTAATTTCTGCCTCATCTCCTCCAGCTGGTCCTTCAGTTTGGCATTCTCGTCTTTCAGTCTGCGATTTTCTCTCTATCAAAAAACAACAAATTTGTCAAAACATGTTTTTTTTAAATATCTCCATTATTTTTTTCATATTCATACATAAAGAAAAAAATACTTATTTTGTTTTATATTTTGTTCTGCTAATTACAATATAATGTATTCCAGTTCTCAAATTACAAATACAGTTATTATTTATCATACTTATCATTTTCTTAATACCTTCATTTCCTGCATACTCTCTTCATTACTTCTTGTTTTCTGCAATATAAGTAATCATCAGTGAACATGCCATCATTGAATATGTATTAAAAATATACATGGTGTCACCTGCAGAGCTGCACTTAGGGATTACTGACTGACCCATTGTCTGTCTACCAGTTGAATGTCTGTCTATCTGTCCACTAACTGTCCATCTGTTACACCTTGTATCTCAAGAACTGTAAGAGATATGGACTTAATATTCTGTAAATTTATTGCTTTGTACTATGGCATCTGTAAATTGTCATGGTTACCGACCTGATGAACCTTGACTTTGTCCTTTGACTTGCATGACTTAAAAGTTAAAAATACTAATATACAGCATATTTGTGACATATGAAAGGGTAATTCTGTGCACTGATCATGATACTTTATGAAGTACCAGCATTAGAATTCACTTGACCTACTTTACTAAGAATGCCCCGAACAATTCAATTTAGCTGAAGTCTTTTTAGTTTCGAGTAGTGGGTGTTTATAATTAAACTTTATCATGTTTATGAGTGGATAATACTGTTCTTGAAGCGTGTATGATATTCAGTTACCACATAAGCTGATTAGATATTATGAAAAGCATGAAAGAATGCTTAAATTCTTATGTTAAAATTCTTTCAATGGTATTCATACATTTTCTACATTGTAGATAAAGCTGACATTCCTGATGGTGGGCCACACCCACGAAGACATCGATCAGATGTTCAGCTGCATCAGCAGGGAGGCCCACACACAGAAGATCATTACGCTGACTCATCTTCATGAGATGGTGGAGAAAAGCTTCTGCCCAAAACCAGAGGTCCAGCACCTAGACAATCTCTGGGATTTCAGGGGGATGACATCCATTGAGAGAAGTCTACGGGGAATAAAGGAGCCTCATGTCTTCAAGATTTCCAAGAAGTCCGGGAGAGTGATGCTGTCATACAAAGACTGGCCCATTTCTCAAGAAGTTTATCGACACTTCGACCTTCATGATTTGGTGCCAGGATTTGCTGATGGGCCAGATGTGGTCGAGTCAAATTTCATGAAGATCACCAGCATCACCGAAGACATGAGGCGGGATCTCCCTAGGTGGGCAGAGACCGGAAGGTTCACAGCTTCAGAGGTGGACTGGTGGACCTCGTATCTGACATCCATGCAGAAGAAGAGGGAGGACCGCCCCTTGCCAATCGCCCCATCTACCCTGCCAAGGTACAGTGCCCTGCCTAGAACAGAGTCCGTGTTGGAGACAAATCTCCATGGAGCCATCAACCGACACATGGAGAGGCTTCAACGATCTAGCAGGGTACAGGTCAGTGGTAGGGGAGTCCAACATTCCTAGGCCAAATTGTGATA